>NC_084625.1:2606995-2611995 GCF_033978795.1 Nerophis ophidion
CATGTTAAAACAGAAAATAGCGCGACACCCACCCTTTACATCAGTATTTCTTGATCAGTATTGGTTTATTAGGGATTATCTTTTATTGTATGATCCTGTAACTACTTGGTGTCGGATCAATACCTAAATGTGTGTTATCATCCAAAACTAATGTCAAGTATCAAGGAGGAGAAGAATAAGTGATTATTACATTTTAACAGAAGTGTAGATAGAACATGTTAAAACAGAAAATAGCGCGACACCTACCCTTTACATCAATATTTCTTCATCAGTATTGATTTATTAGGTATTATCTTTTATTGTATGATCCTGTAACTACTTGGTGTCGGATCAATACTTAAATGTGTGGTATCATCCAAAACTAATGTCAAGTATCCAAGAAGAAAAGAATAAGTGATTATTACATTTTAACAGAAGTGTAGATAGAACATGTTAAAACAGAAAATAGTGCAACACCTACCCTTTACATCAATATTTCTTCATCAGTATTGGTTTATTAGGTATTATCTTTTATTGTATGATCCTGTAACTACTTGGTGTCGGATCAATACTTAAATGTGTGGTATCATCCAAAACTAATATAAAGTATCAAAGAAGAGAAGAATAAGTGATTATTACATTTTAACAGAAGTGTAGATAGAACATGTTCAAACAGAAAATGGCGCCACACCTACCCTTTACATCAATATTTCTTCATCAGTATTGGTTTAGTAGGTATTATCTTTTATTGGATGATCCTGTAACTACTTGGTATCGGATCGATACCTAAATGTGTGGTATCATCCAAAACTAATATAAAGTATCAAAGAAGAGAAGAATAAGTGATTATTACATTTTAACAGAAGTGTAGATAGAACATGTTAAAACAGAAAATAGCGCGACACCTACCCTTTACATCAGTATTTCTTCATCAGTATTGGTTTATTAGGGATTATCTTTTATTGTATGATCCTGTAACTACTTGGTGTCGGATCAATACCTAAATGTGTGGTATCATCCAAAACTAATGTCAAGTATGAAAGAGGAGAAGAATAAGTGGATTATTACATTTTAACAGAAGTGTAGATAGAACATGTTGAACCAGAAAATAGCGCGACACCTACCCTTTACATCAATATTTCTTCATCAGTATTGGTTAATTAGGTATTACCTTTTATTGTATGTTTCTGTAACTACTTGGTGTCGGATCAATACTTAAATTTGTGGTATCATCCAAAACTAATGTAAAGTATCAAAGAAGAGAAGAATAAGTGATTATTACATTTGAACAGAAGTGTAGATAGAACATGTTAAAACAGAAAATAGCGCGACACCTACCCTTTACATCAATATTTCTTCATCAGTATTGGTTTATTAGGTATTATCTTTTATTGTATGATCCTGTAACTCCATGGTATTGGATCGACACCTAAATGTGTGGTATCATCCAAAACTAATGTAAAGTATCAAAGAAGAGAAGAATAAGTAATTATTACATTTTAACAGAAGTGTAGATAGAACATGTTAAAACAGAAAATAGCGCGACACCTACCCTTTACATCAATATTTCTTCATCAGTATTGGTTTATTAGGTATTATCTTTTTTTGTATGATCCTGTAACTACTTGGTATCGGATCGATACCTAAATTTGTGGTATCATCCAAAACTAATGTAAAGTATCAAAGAGGAGAAGAATAAGTGATTATTACATTTTAACAGAAGTGTAGATAGAACATGTTAAAACAGAAAATAGCGCGACACCTACCCTTTACATCAATATTTCTTCATCAGTATTGGTTTATTAGGTATTATCTTTTATTGTATGATCCTGTAACTACTTGGTGTCGGATCAATACTTAAATTTGTGGTATCATCCAAAACTGATATAAAGTATCACAGAAGAGAAGAATAAGTGATTATTACATTTTAACAGAAGTGTAGATAGAACATGTTCAAACAGAAAATAGCGCCACACCCACCTTTTACATCAATATTTCTTCATCAGTATTGGTTTATTAGGTATTATCTTTTATTGGATGATCCTGTAACTACTTGGTGTTGGATCAATACTTAAATGTGTGGTGTCATCCAAAACTAATGTCAAGTATCAAAGAAGAGAAGAAGAAGTGATTATTACATTTTAACAGAAGTGTAGATAGAACATGTTAAAACAGAAAATAGCGCGACACCTACCCTTTACATCAATATTTCTTCATCAGTATTGGTTTATTAGGTATTATCTTTTATTGGATGATCCTGTAACTACTTGGTATCGGATCAATACCTAAATGTGTGGTATCATCCAAAACTAATGTCAAGTATGAAAGAGAAGAATAAGTGGATTATTGCATTTTAACAAAAGTGTAGATAGAACATGTTAAAACAGAAAATAGCGTGACACCTACCCTTTACATCAATATTTCTTCATCAGTATTGGTTTAGTAGGTATTATCTTTTATTGGATGATCCTGTAACTACTTGGTATCGGATCAATACCTAAATGTGTGGTATCATCCAAAACTAATGTCAAGTATCAAGGAGGAGAAGAATAAGTGGATTATTAAATTTTAACAGAAGTGTAGATAGAACATGTTAAAACAGAAAATAGCGCGACACCTACCCTTTACATCAATATTTCTTCATCAGTATTGGTTTATTAGGTATTATCTTTTATTGTATGATCCTGTAACTCCATGGTGTCGGATCAATACCTAAATGTGTGGTATCATCCAAAACTAATGTCAAGTATCAAGGAGGAGAAGAATAAGTGGATTATTACATTTTAACAGAAGTGTAGATAGAACATGTTAAAACAGAAAATAGCGCGACACCTACCCTTTACATCAATATTTCTTCATCAGTATTGGTTTATTAGGTATTATCTTTTATTGTATGATCCTGTAACTACTTGGTATCGGATCAATACCTAAATGTGTGGTATCATCCAAAACTAATGTCAAGTATCAAAGAGGAGAAGAATAAGTGATTATTACATTTGAACAGAAGTGTAGATAGAACATGTTAAAACAGAAAATAGCGTGACACCTACCCTTTACATCAATATTTCTTCATCAGTATTGGTTTATTAGGTATTATATTTTATTGTATGATCCTGTAACTACTTGGTGTCGGATCAATACTTAAATTTGTGGTATCATCCAAAACTAATGTCAAGTATCAAAGAAGAGAAGAATAAGTGATTATTACATTTGAACAGAAGTGTAGATAGAACATGTTAAAACAGAAAATATCATTATGAAAAGACAATAATGATATTTTTTGTGGTCCCATTTATTTAAAAAGTACCGGTACCAAAATATTAGTATAGGGGCAACTCTAGTTCCTACCAAGCCAGCCTGAAAGTGTCACGGTTGCCATGGTAATACGTCACATGGTATATTCTGTGCTCCAGGTGAGAGACGAGGAGGCTGATAGTGGATGCAGGCGAGCATCTAAAGTGCATTTAGGATGCTGTGATAAGCGGCCACACGCTGACAGTCCACGCCGCATCATAATCTCCTCGCCGCGTCTTCCCTTTCATCGGGGCGTCTTCAAACGCCACCCCTGACACCGCCACTGAGAACGACGTCGCGGAGATAAACTGCCTTCTTAGCACGCCGCTAGCATAGCAGTGTTGGTGTGACTGACCGTGTCAACAGGAAGTGTCGACAGGAAGTGAGTAATAGCAGTGTTACTCCATGATATATATATATATATATATATATATATATATATATATATATATATATATATATATATATATGTCTTAATTGGATTATCCGGAGAATAGTGCTCGATACCGTGGTAGAGCGCAATATGTAGGTGTGGGAAAAAAATCACAAGACTACTTCATCTCTACAGATCTGTTTCATGAAGGGGTTCCCTCAATCATCAGGAGATTTTAATGGAAGCATTCACATACAATGGTTTATATAGAGCACAGAGTGGGTGGGTACAAGCAGGCGTAGGGCGTGGTGATTGGCTCATGTGTTACCTAGGAGGTGTTTCCGTCTGTGGCGGCATGTTGAAATGATTTCGCTGCGCTTGTTGAGGGATGACAGATCTGGATGATATATAATAAACAGTTTCTCTTTTAAGCATAGGTTGCATCTTTTATTACCACTGTTGTAAGGTGTGCTGGATGCAAGAATTTGCCATGTTATTGAATATTCAACATTATTGTCTTTGAGGTTCCAAATGTGCTTGCTGAGTTCTGTAGAATTCTGCAAAGTCTGGTTTCTAAAGGAGGCGTTGTGATTATTCCATCTTGTTTTGAACGCTCCTTCGGTTAATCCTACGTACGTGTCGGATGTGTTAATGTCCTTGCATGTTACCTTTGCTTGGTAAACGACTGATGTCTGTAAGCACCCTCCGTTGAGAGGGCAATCAGGTTTCGTGCGACAGTTACATTCATTATTGGTTTCAGAGTCGTTTAGTCTGGGGGTGGGCAGTCCTTTTGCAATTGATCGACAAACACTTCCCCAAAGGCAACACCCTAAGAAAAATATTCAACAAGAACAACATTAAATTGAGCTACAGCTGTATGAATAACATGCAACAAATCATTTCAAACCACAACAAAGCAATTGCAAAAGGACTGCCCAACCCCAGACTAAACGGCTCTGAAACCGATAATGAATGTAACTGTCGCAAGAAACCTGATTGCCCTCTCAACGGAAGGTGCTTACAGACATCAGTCGTTTACCAAGCAAAGGTAACACGCAAGGACATTAACACATCCGACACGTACGTAGGATTAACCGAAGGAGCGTTCAAAACAAGATGGAATAATCACAACGCCTCCTTCAGAAACCAGACTTTGCAGAATTCTACAGAACTCAGCAAACACATTTGGAACCTCAAAGACAATAACGTTGAATATTCAATAACATGGCAAATTCTTGCATCCAGCACACCTTACAACAGTGGTAATAAAAGATGCAACCTATGCTTAAAAGAGAAACTGTTTATTATATATCACCCAGAACTGTCATCCCTCAACAAGCGCAGTGAAATCATT
>NC_084625.1:2616995-2624495 GCF_033978795.1 Nerophis ophidion
TGCCCTATTTTCTTACACTTTATGAAGCATTTCTTACATATTCCTTATTTTTAAGATCTTATTGTTCTGACCGGGTCATGAAATAATCTAATTCAGAAGCTGGACCGCTATTAGTGTTGTGTTCTTGGGTTTGGTTCTGAGTCGCATGCGAGCGTCGGAACCTGCGACCCCGGCCTTGAATGGCGGCCCACTCGGGTCCTCGGGGTCCGGCTGCTGTCACTCAGCCATCGAGCCTTCTTTATCGGGAAGGTAATTGGCAGGCCTGCTCCGTCAGTCCAACTGCCGGCCTCTGCTGGGATTGAAGAAGGCAGGTTGGGGGCCGAGCGGGCCCCCGCACATGTCAGTGTTCTCTGGCCCCCTGACACTAAAATCCTTACTTAATCAAGCTGCCCACTCAGCGCCGGAGTTGGCGACGATGCCCGCCAGGCTTCTCTTTGCACCGCCGCTTTTTCAGCTATTTAAGCAAATGGAGATAGAGCTGGCTCTCGGAAAGTAGAAGAGGTGTGGAAAAACTACTTGACTTGACATCCATCCATTAAACTCATTTTAGATGGGGGGGGGGGGGGGGGGGGGGGCACACGGAGAAAAATCTACTCCCTAGTGGGCCAGACTGGTAAAATCACGGCACGATAACTTAAAAATAAAGACAACTTCAGATTGTTTTCTTGGTTTAAAAATAGAATGTGCAAATCGTAATGTTTTTTTTATAATTACCCGTTGCGGTTAAAGGGGAACATTATCACAATACAAAAGGGTTAAAAACAATAAAAATCAGTTCCCAGTGGCTTGTTGTATTTTTTGAAGTTTTTTTCCGAATTTTACCGGTCTCGGAATATCCCTAAATAAAGCTTTAAAGTCCCTTATTTTCGCTATCTTCGAAACAAATATCCATTTCCCTGTGAGGCCACACAGTGCTGCCGATACAAACAAACATGGCGGTTAGCACAGCAGGATATAGCGACATTAGCTCGGATTCAGACTCGGATTTCTGCGACGTAAGCGATTCAACCGATTACGCATGTATTGAAACGGATGGTCGGAGTATGGAGGCAGATGGCGAAAACGAAATTGAAGAAGAAATTGAAGCTATTGACGCTATTCGGCCATAGCGTGGGTGTACCTAATGAAGTGGCCCATAGCATTGCTGCCTTATTAGCATCGCCGGTAAAATGTGCGGACCAAACGATCAGGACTTTCGCATCTTGTCACACTGGAGAAACTTAAATCCGTCGATTGGTAAGTGTTTGTTTCGCATTACATGTGGGTATCTAGTTTCAAATGTACATACAGCTACATCTTACGACTCTTTTCATAAAATCGCCAACATTTAAAGCTCTTCTTGTAAAATTACGACTATTGCTGAGTAAAATTCCAACTTTTATCATAATAGTGGACAAATGTTCAGTTTTTCTTGTAAAATTTTGACCTTTTTCTTGTGAAATTCCAACTTTTTTTTACAACAAGCTTTTTTATATTTGCATAGTATGTATATATTATTAATGTAGTAAATACACATCTTTATATATCCAGAAAGTATGGTCCTAAAGAGGTAGGCATTATTCGGAGGTCTCAAGAAGTAAGACATACAATAATGTGTGTGTGTGTGTGTGTGTGTGTGTGTGTGTGTGTGTGTGTGTGTGTGTGTGTGTGTGTGTGTGTTTGTTTGTTTAATCTTGTATTTCTACCCTTCTTGAGACGTCAACAAAGAAAAGTAACTTCCACATGAGGAGGTGTGAACAAGTGATGACATAAACCATGCATCCAATAGAGAGCCAAATACTAGAGTCCGTGAACATTGCTCCAAAGTCAGGATTTTTGTTGTTGATTTGTCATATAAAATTCAGATTTTTATCACAATATTGCAAATATTTTTGTTGTTCTGGTGAAATAGTGACATTTTTTTGAGTAAAATAATGACTTGTCATAATTTTGCCAAGTAAACATCCGATTATTATTATAATATTGCCAACATTTTAACGTTTGCTTATACAATTGTGACTTTTGTCGAGTAAAATTACGACTCTTTTGATAAAATCGCCAACATTTTAAGCTCTCCTTGTAAAATTACGACTATTAGCGAGTAAAATTCAAACTTTTATCATAATAGTGCACAAATATTCAGTTTTTCTTGTAAAATTTTGACCTTTTTCTTGTGAAATTCCAACTTTTTTTTCACAACAACCTTTTTTATATTTGCATAGTATGTATATATTATTAATGTAGTAAATACACATCTTTATATATCCAGAAAGTGTGGTCCTAAAGAGGTAGGCATTATTCGGAGGTCTCAAGAAGTAAGACATACAATAATGTGGGTGTGTGTGTGTGTGTGTGAGTGTGTGTGTGTGTGTGTTTTTGTATTTCTACCCTTCTTGAGACATCAGCAAGGAAAAGTAGCTTCCACATGAGGAGGTGTGAACAAGTGCCGACATAAACCATGCATCTAATAGAGAGCCAAATACTAGAGTCCGTGAACATTGCTCCAAAGTCAGGATTTTTGTTGTTGATTTGTCATATAAAATTCAGACTTTTATCACAATATTGCAGATATTTTTGTTGTCCTGGTGAAATAGTGACATTTTTTGAGTAAAATAATGACTTGTCATAATTTTGCCAAGTAAAAATCCGATTATTATTATTATAATATTGCCAACATTTTAACGTTTGCTTATAAAATTGTGACTTTTGTCGAGTAAAGTTACGACTCTTTTCATAAAATCGCCAACATTTAAAGCTCTTCTTGTAAAATTGCGACTATTACTGAGTAAAATTCCAACTTTTATCATAATAGTGGACAAATGTTCAGTTTTTCTTGTAAAATTTTGACCTTTTTCTTGTGAAATTCCAAATTTTTTTCACAACAAGCTTTTTTATATTTTTCATAGTATGTATATATTATTAATGTAGTAAATACACATCTTTATATATCCAGAAAGTATGGTCCTAAAGAGGTAGGCATTATTCGGAGGTCTCAAGAAGTAAGACATACAATAATGTGTGTGGGTGTGTGTGTGTGTGTGTGTGTGTGTGTGTGTGTGTGTGTGTGTGTGTGTGTGTGTGTGTGTTTGTTTGTTTAATCTTGTATTTCTACCCTTCTTGAGACGTCAACAAAGAAAAGTAACTTCCACATGAGGAGGTGTGAACAAGTGATGACATAAACCATGCATCCAATAGAGAGCCAAATACTAGAGTCCGTGAACATTGCTCCAAAGTCAGGATTTTTGTTGTTGATTTGTCATATAAAATTCAGATTTTTATCACAATATTGCAAATATTTTTGTTGTTCTGGTGAAATAGTGAAATTTTTTTGAGTAAAATAATGACTTGTCATAATTTTGCCAAGTAAACATCCGATTATTATTATAATATTGCCAACATTTTAACGTTTGCTTATACAATTGTGACTTTTGTCGAGTAAAATTACGACTCTTTTGATAAAATCGCCAACATTTTAAGCTCTCCTTGTAAAATTACGACTATTAGCGAGTAAAATTCAAACTTTTATCATAATAGTGCACAAATATTCAGTTTTTCTTGTAAAATTTTGACCTTTTTCTTGTGAAATTCCAACTTTTTTTTCACAACAACCTTTTTTATATTTGCATAGTATGTATATATTATTAATGTAGTAAATACACATCTTTATATATCCAGAAAGTATGGTCCTAAAGAGGTAAGCATTATTTGGAGGTCTCAAGAAGTAAGACATACAATAATGTGTGTGTGTGTGTGTGTGTGTGTGTGTGTGTGTGTGTGAGTGTGTGTGTTCTTGTATTTCTACCCTTCTTGAGACCTCAACAAGGAAAAGTAGCTTCCACATGAGGAGGTGTGAACAAGTGATGACATAAACCATGCATCTAATAGAGAGCCAAATACTGGAGTCCGTGAACATTGCTCCAAAGTCAGGATTTTTGTTGTTGATTTGTCATATAAAATTCAGACTTTTATCACAATATTGCAGATATTTTTGTTGTTCCGGTGAAATAGTGACATTTTTTGAGTAAAATAATGACTTGTCATAATTTTTCCAAGTAAAAATCCGATTATTATTATAAAATTGCCAACATTTGAACGTTTTCTTATAAAATTGTGACTTTTGTCGAGTAGAATTACGACTCTTTTCATAAAATCGCCAACATTTAAAGCTCTCCTTGTAAAATTGCGACTGTTACTGAGTAAAATTCCAACTTTTATCATAATAGTGGACAAATGTTCGGTTTTTCTTGTAAAATTTTGACCTTTTTCTTGTGAAATTCCAACTATTTTTACACAACAAGCTTTTTTATATTTTTCATAGTATGTATATATTATTAATGTAGTAAATACACATCTTTATATATCCAGAAAGTATGGTCCTAAAGAGGTAGGCATTATTCGGAGGTCTCAAGAAGTAAGACATACAATAATGTGTGTGTGTGTGTGTGTGTGTGTGTGTGTGTGTGTGTGTGTGTGTGTGTTATTGTATTTCTACCCTTCTTGAGACGTCAACAAGGAAAAGTAGCTTCCACATGAGGAGTTGTGAACAAGTGATGACATAAACCATGCATCTAATAGAGAGCCAAATACTAGAGTCCGTGAACATTGCTCCAAAGTCAGGATTTTTGTTGTTTATTTGTCTTATAAAATTCAGACTTTTATCACAATATTGCAGATATTTTTGTTGTTCTGGTGAAATAGTGACATTTTTGGAGTAAAATAATGATTTGTCATAATTTTGCCAAGTAAAAATCCAATTATTATTATAATATTGCCAACATTTTAACATTTGCTTATAAAATTGTGACTTTTGTCGAGTAAAGTTACGACTCTTTTCATAAAATCGCCAACATTTAAAGCTCTTCTTGTAAAATTGCGACTACTACTGAGTAAAATTCCAACTTTTATCATAATAGTGCACAAATGTTCAGTTTTTCTTGTAAAATTTTGATCTTTTTCTTGTGAAATTCCAACGTTTTTTACACAACAAGCTTTTTTATATTTTTCATAGTATGTATATATTATTAATGTAGTAAATACACATCTTTATATATCCAGAAAGTATGGTCCTAAAGAGGTAGGCATTATTCGGAGGTCTCAAGAAGTAAGACATACAATAATGTGTGTGTGTGTGTGTGTGTGTGTGTGTGTGTGTGTGTGTGTGTGTGTGTGTGTGTGTGTGTGTGTGTGTTCTTGTTTTTCTACCCTTCTTGAGACGTCAACAAGGAAAAGTAGCTTCCACATGAGGAGGTGTGAACATAGGATGAAATAAACCATGGTCCCAATCACACTGCATCTAATAGAGAGCCAAATACTAGAGTCCGTGAACATTGCTCCAAAGTCAGGATTTTTGTTGTTTATTTGTCTTATAAAATTCAGACTTTTATCACAATATTGCAGATATTTTTGTTGTTCTGGTGAAATAGTGACATTTTTTGAGTAAAATGATGACTTGTCATAATTTTGCCGAGTAAAAATCCGATTATTATTATAATATTGCCAACATTTTAACGTTTTCTTATAAAATTGTGACTTTTGTCGAGTAAAGTTACGACTCTTTTCATAAAATCACCAACATTTAAAGCTCTCCTTGTAAAATTGCGACTATTACTGAGTCAAAGTCCAACTTTTATCATAATAGTGCACAAATGTTCAGTTTTTCTTGTAAAATGTTGATCTTTTTCTTGTAAAATTGTGTGTGTGGTGGAGCTGCAGCAGCACCGGTTTGAAGTCAATATCCGTCTATGTTTCCTGAGAAGATTTGTCGCGTGCAAAGAAATCGAGGTAATGACACACTTGGCAAATGGCGTCCGAAGCTGGGCTGGGAGGAAGAGGTTTCAGCAAGTTATTTCCTCTCCTGGAGATGAAAGTTTATTGTGTGGTTGCACATCTTTCATGGATGCACTATTAAGTTCTCTAGTCCGCTGGTCTCCTGCTTGTCGTTAGCACAAGTGCTGCCTTTATTCGCCGCCAAAGTGCCATCGAGCGCATCCTTCAGCTCTTCTGTTACAGTAAACTTTACATTCCTGCTTTTGCTGACTCAGCCGCAAGCCAAATGTCAGATTTCAATATTTGTATCATACATTTCTATCAGTCATTATTGTTTTTTTTTTGTAGGACTAACAAACTCAAGGCCCGGGGGCCACATCTGGCCCACCACTTCATTTAAAGTGGCCCCTAAAAAACCCTCCAAATAACATGACTTAGTCAAGTGTTTTACGAAATGTCTTTGTTCTCTTGAAAATACATAAACTGCATATCTTATTAAGTTAAATATCCTACTACTAATATTACCGTATATTCCACTTTGAGTAAAATATAAACAACTTGCTAAACATCTCCAAAGCTAGCAAACATGACAACACATAAAAAAAATACAATTCCGGCACCTGAAAAAGCAACTTTAGTTCCCTTTTTTCATTGACAGTAACACACTATAAGAAAAAGGCGTAGATTTTACGGTAAAAAACCTGCCATCTCTGTTGAATGAATTTTGCCAAAAAACATTTGAAAAAAAAGCAGTATTGTTTAAAAAGTTACAAAAAAACACCATAAATTCTGGTATAAAATTCTGCTTTTTTTTAAAGGAAAACATAAATATACTATAATCAAATCTCTCTCTCTCTCTCTCTCTATATATATATATATATATATACATATATACACATATCTATATATATATATATATATATATATATATATATATACATATACACACACATACATACACACACACATATAGCCAATCATGGCACCCACCTGTTCCCAATTAGCCTGCACACCTGTGGGATGTTCCACATAAGCGTTTGATGAGCATTCCTCAACTTTATCAGTATTTATTGCCACCTTTCCCAACTTCTTTGTCACGTGTTGCTGGCATCAAATTCTAAAGTTAATGTTTATGAGTTTGAACATGAAATATGTTGTCTTTGTAGCATATTCAACTGAATATGAGTTGAAAATTATTTACAAATCATTGTATTCTGTTTATATTTACATCTAACACCATTTCCCAACTCATATGGAAACGGGGTTGTGTGGTCAGAGAGACAGAGAAGTAGTTGTGATGCAGATAAGAAGCTTTACGTCTTCCTTGACTGAGGCTTCTCTAAATCCCGGCAAGGCCAAGCAGACGCTTTGTCACACATGGATGCAGATGCTGGCTGGTCGGCATGGCAACGAGCCAAGGGACCGGGGATGGATGGGTCTGACGTCCGAGAGACCACTTTGGGGAAGTAGAACATTCAACATTGCAGGAGCACGCACACACTTCCTGTGGACTACTTTCCTCCAGTGGCCTGAAGGGGAACTGCACTTTTTTTATTTTGTATTTTGGGACGGAGGACCCTAATGTATTTCTAGGGTTTTATTATTATTATACCGCCGCCTATTTGAGCTGTAATTTGACCCCCTTAACATGCTTCAAAACTCACTAAATTATAAACACACACATCAGGACTGGTGAAAATTGCCATCTAGTAAAAAAACAAACCCCAAAACTCAAAATTGCGCTCTAGCGCCCCC
>NC_084625.1:2629495-2701995 GCF_033978795.1 Nerophis ophidion
TATTTTTTGAGAAATGACAGCTTAAAAAAAATCCACATTTGTCAGGGATGTGTATTTTATGTCCTTTTTGTAATTTTTGGGGGGGATTATTGTTTTTTTTTAAATGACAGCTTAAAAAAAAAATCCACATTTGTCAGGGATCCAAAAAGTGTTTAAAATAAGTATTTTTTCTTTTTTTTTTTTTTACTTTCAACACTTGCATCTCTAAGTTTGTCTATTTTTTTGTGTATTTTATGTCCTTTTTGTCATTTTTTTGTAATTATTTTTTTTTTAATAATGACAGCTTAAAAAGCCCTGCGATGAGGTGGCGACTTGTCCAGGGTGTACCCCGCCTTCCGCCCGATTGTAGCTGAGATAGGCGCCAGCGCCCCCCGCCACCCCAAAAGGGAATAAGCGGTGGAAAATGGATGGATGGATGGACAGCTTAAAAAAAATAAAAAATCCACATTTGTCAGGGATCCAAAAAGTGTTAAAAATAAGTATTTTTTTCGTTTTTTTTACTTTCAACACTTGCATCGCTAAGTTTGTCTATTTTTTTGTGTATGTTATGTCCTTTTTGTCATTTTTAAAAATTATTCTATTTTTGAGAAATGACAGCATAAAAAAAATTAAAAAATCCACAACATTTGTCAGGGATCCAAAACATGCAAACACACCTGTTTTTATAGCAAACTTTTTTCAAAGTGAAATATTTTATGTGAAATAATTGGAAGCTTTAATATGTCAATAATTCATAACCTGGATTTTGATTCATTATTATTTTTTTGATGAAGTACTAATAAATAAATAAAAAAAACAAATCCACAAAAATTGTCAGGGATCCAAAAATGGTTAAAAACAAGTATTTTTTTCTTTTTTTTTACTTTCAAAACTTGCATCTCTAAGTTTGTATATTTTTGTGTGTTTTATGTCCTTTCGGTCATTTTTTTGTTATTATTTTTTGAGAAATGACAGCTTAAAAAAAAAATCCACATTTGTCAGGGATCCAAAAAGTGTTAAAAATAATATTTTTTATTTTAATTTTTTTTTTTACTTTCAACACTTGCATCACTAAGTTTGTTTATTTTTTGTGTATTTTATGTCTTTTTTGTAATTTTTTTTGTGATTATTTTTTTGGGGAAAAATGACAGCTTAAAAAAAATTAAAAAATCCACATTTGTCAGGGATCCAAAAAGTGTTAAAAATAATATTTTTTATTTTAATTGTTTTTTTTTACTTTCAACACTTGCATCACTAAGTTTATTTTTTGTGTATTTTATGTCCTTTTTGTAATTTTTTTTGTGATTATTTTTTTTTGAAAAATGACAGCTTAAAAAAAATTTTAAAATCCACATTTGTCAGGGATCCAAAAAGTGTTAAACATAAGTATTTCTTTCTTTTTTTTTGTACTTTCAACACTTGCATCTCTAAGTTTGTCAATTTTTTTTGTGTATTTTATGTTTTTTTTGTCATTCTTTTTTGTGATTATTTTTTCATTTTAAATGACCATTTAAAAAAAAATAAAAAATCCACATTTGTCAGGGATCCAAAAAGTGTTAAAAATTAGTATTTTTTTTATTATTTTTTTTTACTTTCCACACTTGCATCTCTAAGTTTGTCAATTTTTTTGTGTATTTTATGTTTTTTTTGTCATTCTTTTTTGTGATTATTTTTTTATTTTAAATGACCGTTTAAAAAAAAAGAAATCCACATTTGTCAGGGATCCAAAATGTGTTAAAAATAAGTTTTTATTTTTATTTTTTTACTTTCAACACTTGCAACGCTAAGTTTGTCTATTTTTTTGTGTATTTTACGTCCTTTTTGTCATTTTTTTTTGTAATTTTTTTTTTTTTTTTTAAATGACAGCTTAAAAAAAAAAAAAAATCCACATTTGTCAGGGATCCAAAACGTGTTAAAAATAAGTATTTTTTGTTTTTTTTACTTTCAACACTTGCAACGCTAAGTTTGTCTATTTTTTTGTGTATTTTATGTTCTTTTTGTCATTTTTTTATTATTCTTTTTTGGGAGAAATTACAGCTTAAAAAAATAAAAAAATCCACGACATTTGTCAGGGATCCAAAACATGCATGACAACACTCCTACAAACATCACACTAGTTTTAGTTATATTGTAAAACTTACAAACTTTGCTTGTGTGTCATGATCCGCCGCCCGGATAATTTTTGTCCTTTTTGTGTGTTTTCTGATGATTTTTGGTCTCTTCCGATCCCTAGTTTGTGCACTTCCTTGTTTGTTTGGTTACCATGGTTTCTTATTTGTTCCACCTGCTCTGCCTGTGTTTTGATTGTTACTTTAGTATTTAAGCCTGCCTTCGACCTCAGTTTGTTCTTGATTCGTTGTTTGCTTCACGCAACACTCACCTTGGCACTTCTAAGTCTTGGTATCTTTGCTAAGTTACACCTTAGATTTTTGTAGGCTCGGCACGTCAGTTTGGACTTCTTGGACTCAATGCTAAGTATTAGCTTAGCTTACCATGCATTTGGCATGCCTATTCTTTGCCTTTTTTTGTATTAAATCAAGTTTTACCTGCGATTCCTGCCTATCTTGGTCCTCGTGCATCTTGAGGTGACTTTCTTCGCATACAAAATGTGTTCCCGACGTGACAGCTTGGAATGGTGAAAGAATTCGTTTGCGTAGAAACGCTATGGAGGGCTCTCGGTTCAAAGCTCTAAAAAGAGCACCTGCAGTGAGCGCAATAACACGAACAAAACACACCTCTTGTTTGTTTTTATAAAAACTATTTGCATTACGGCCATCAGCGAAAAAAAATCCATGAATTAGCCACGCCCTTTTCCAAGCTAGCAATTTAAAGTGGTCTGGGTCACAAAGCTTTGGGGACACTTTTTCATCTTTCCCGAACTCTTTTTTAACCAGTACCTTGTACCACGCAGTACCTGGTACCACGCAGTACCTTGTACCTGGTACCACGCAGTACCTGGTATCTCACAGTACCTGGTACCATGCAGTACACACGTACTGTAAAACAATACTGTACCCGTCGTTGTCTACTGCCCTCCAAACACGTCATCCAGCGTCGCTCAGACCCTGGCAAGTTGCCACCTGGCCCGGCTCGATGTTGTATATCTTCCGTATCGACTCGCACGGCCATAAACACGCCGTCCATAACGTTTCTCCCATTGTTTATGTCAGCGTTCTGACAGCAAATTCATGCTTGAAAGCTGCAAGGAGCAGCGAAGTAGGAGGCCGGGGAAACAGGAAGTTGTATTCATAGTACAGTACACAGGTGGATACACACGGCCCCTGTAATCACGGTTTACCTGACACGTGAAACGGGACGAATTGGGAGGTTGCGCGATCCACTTCGGCCGTGTTAAATATCCTGAAATGTGTTTTATGGCAATTACAATTCGGACCACAACGCCAGTTCACTACACACCGGAGTCACAATGTAAACAAACGCCATGGGTGGATCTACGCCTGACATCCACTGTGATGATACCATGTACGGGACCGTATCTAGTCGATACTGCTACTTCTTTTTTTAAAATGTATATTATGTTCATAAAGTCAGTAAATACGTCCCTGGACACGTGAGGACTTTGAATATGACCAATGTATGATCCTGTAACTACTTGGTATCAGATCCATACCTAAATGTGTGGTATCATCCAAAACTGACGTAAAGTATCAAAGAAGAGAAGAATAAGTGATTATTCCATTTTAACAGAAGTGTAGATAGAACATGTTAAAACAGAAAATAGTGTGACACCTACCCTTTACATCAATATTTCTTCATCAGTATTGGTTTATTAGGTATTATATTTTATTGTATGATCCTGTAACTACTTGGTATCGGAACGATACCTAAATGTGTGGTATCATCCAAAACTGACGTAAAGTATGAAAGAGGAGAAGAATAAGTGATTATTGCATTTTAACAGACGTGTAGATAGAACATGTTAAAACAGAAAATAGTGCGACACCTACCCTTTACATCAATATTTCTTCATCAGTATTGGTTTATTAGGTATTATATTTTATTGTATGATCCTGTAACTACTTGGTATCGGATCGATACCTAAATGTGTGGTATCATCCACAACTAATGTCAAGTATCAAAGAAGAGAAGAATAAGTGATTATTACATTTTAAACGAAGTGTAGATAGAACATGTTAAAACAGAAAATAGTGCGACACCTACCCTTTACATCAATATTTCTTCATCAGTATTGGTTTATTAGGTATTATATTTTATTGTATGATCCTGTAACTACTTGGTATCGGATCGATACCTAAATGTGTGGTATCATCCACAACTAATGTCAAGTATCAAAGAAGAGAAGAATAAGTGATTATTACATTTTAACAGAAGTGTAGATAGAACATGTTAAAACAGAAAATAGTGTGACACCTACCCTTTACATCAATATTTCTTTATCAGTATTGGTTTATTATTAGGTATCATATTTTATTGTATGATCCTGTAACTACTTGGTATCAGATCCATACCTAAATGTGTGGTATCATCCAAAACTGACGTAAAGTATCAAAGAAGAGAAGAATAAGTGATTATTGCATTTTAACAGAAGTGTAGATAGAACATGTTAAAACAGAAAATAGTGTGACACCTACCCTTTACATTAATATTTCTTCATCAGTTTTGGTTTATTAGGTATTATATTTTATTGTATGATCCTGTAACTACTTGGTATCGGATCCATACCTAAATGTGTGGTATCATCCAAAACTAATATAAAGTATCAAAGAAGAGAAGAATAAGTGATTATTGCATTTTAACAGAAGTGTAGATAGAACATGTTAAAACAGAAAATAGTGTGACACCTACCCTTTACATCAATATTTCTTTATCAGTATTGGTTTATTATTAGGTATCATATTTTATTGTATGATCCTGTAACTACTTGGTATCGGATCGATACCTAAATGTGTGGTATCATCCAAAACTGACGTAAAGTATCAAAGAAGAGAAGAATAAGTGATTATTGCATTTTAACAGAAGTGTAGATAGAACATGTTAAAACAGAAAATAGCGCCACACCTACCCTTTACATCAATATTTCTTCATCAGTATTGGTTTATTAGGTATTATATTTTATTGTATGATCCTGTAACTACTTGGTATTGGATCGATACCAAAATGTGTAGTATCATCCAAAACTGACGTAAAGTATCAAAGAAGAGAAGAATAAGTGATTATTGCATTTTAATAGAAGTGTAGATAGAACATGTTAAAACAGAAAATAGTGTGACACCTACCCTTTATATCAATATTTCTTCATCAGTATTGGTTTATTAGGTATTATCTTTTATTGTATGACCCTGTAACTACTTGGTATCGGATCGATACCTAAATGTGTGGTATCATCCACAACTGACGTAAAGTATCAAAAAAGAGAAGAATAAGTGATTATTGCATTTTAACAGAAGTGTAGATAGAACATGTTAAAACAGAAAATAAGCAGATATTAACAGTAAATGAACAAGTAGATTAATACTATTTTTTTACAGTTTGTCCCTCTGAATGTAGACAAAATAATAGGTAGATAAATGAAACAATTAGGACTCTTTGTTTGTTTACTTACTACTAAAAGGCAAGAGTTCTAGTATGTTGACTATTTTATTTAAGGACTAAATGACAATAATAAACATATGTTTCATGTACCCTCAGATTTTTTTGTTAAAACAAGGACAATAATGACATTTTTTGTGGTCCCCTTTATCTAAAAAAAAAGTATCGAAAAGTATCAAAATACATATTGGTATCAAGACAACCCTACTGTGAATACGCTTGTTTACCCGCCAAGTGCTTGAGGCTGCAATCGAATGTGCAATATTTTTAGGAAAATATGGTTCCACACTGATGACGGCTATTAAACAAGACAAGAAGCAAGGAATCAAACAGAGACAGAATTCAATTTGGCTCTATTGAAGTTTAAACACTGATGACATCTATTAAACAAGACAAGAAGCAAGGAATCAAATAGGGACAGAATTAAATTTGGCTCTGTTGAAGTTTAAACACTGATGACATCGATTAAACAAGACAAGAAGCAAGGAATCAAACAGAGACAGAATTCAATTTGCCACATTTTAGGTTTAAACACTGATGACATCTATTAAACAAGACAAGAAGCAAGGAATCAAACAGGGACAGAATTAAATTTGCCACATTTTAGGTTTAAACACTGATGACATCTATTAAACAAGACAAGAAGCAAGGAATCAAACAGAGACTAAATTAAATTTGCCACATTTTAGGTTTAAACACTGATGACATCGATTAAACAAGACAAGAAGCAAGGAATCAAACAGAGACAGAATTTAATTTGCCACATTTTAGGTTTAAACACTGATGACATCGATTAAACAAGACAAGAAGCAAGGAATCAAACAGAGACAGAATTCAATTTGCCACATTTTAGGTTTAAACACTGAATACATCTATTAAACAAGAGAAGAAGCTAGGAATTAAACAGAGACAGAATTCAATTTGCCACATTTTAGGTTTAAACACTGATGACAT
The DNA here is from genome assembly GCF_033978795.1 of Nerophis ophidion. Lineage (NCBI taxonomy): Eukaryota > Metazoa > Chordata > Actinopteri > Syngnathiformes > Syngnathidae > Nerophis > Nerophis ophidion. The sequence goes on from NC_084625.1 coordinate 2,636,000, forward strand.
CTATTAAACAAGACAAGAAGCAAGGAATCAAACAGGGACAGAATTCAATTTGCCACATTTTATTTTTAAACACTGAATACATCTATTAAACAAGAGAAGAAGCAAGGAATCAAACAGGGACAGAATTCAATTTGCCACATTTTAGGTTTAAACACTGATGACATCTATTAAACAAGACAAGAAGCTAGGAATCAAACAGAGACAGATTTAAATTTGCCACATTTTAGGTTTGAACACTGATGACATCTATTAAACAAGACAAGAAGCAAGGAATCAAACAGAGACAGATTTAAATTTACCACATTTTAGGTTTAAACACTGATGACATCTATTAAACAAGACAAGAAGCAAGGAATCAAACAGAGACAGAATTCAATTTGCCACATTTTAGGTTTAAACACTGATGACATCTATTAAACAAGACAGAAAGCAAGGAATCAAAAAGAGACAGAATTCAATTTGCCACATTTTAGGTTTAAACACTGATGACATCTATTAAACAAGACAAGAAGCAAGGAATCAAACAGAGACAGATTTAAATTTGCCACATTTTAGGTTTAAACACTGATGACATCTATTAAACAAGACAAGAAGCAAGGAATCAAACAGAGACAGAATTAAATTTGCCACATTTTAGGTTTAAACACTGATGACATCTATTAAACAAGACAAGAAGCAAGGAATCAAACAGGGACAGAATTAAATTTGCCACATTTTAGGTTTAAACACTGATGACATCTATTAAACAAGACAAGAAGCAAGGAATCAAACAGAGACAGAATTAAATTTGCCACATTTTAGGTTTAAACACTGATGACATCTATTAAACAAGACAAGAAGCAAGGAATTAAACAGAGACTAAATTAAATTTGCCACATTTTAGGTTTAAACACTGATGACATCTATTAAACAAGACAAGAAGCAAGAAATCAAACAGAGACAGATTTAAATTTGCCACATTTTAGGTTTAAACACTGATGACATCTATTAAACAAGACAAGAAGCAAGGAATTAAACAGAGACTAAATTAAATTTGCCACATTTTAGGTTTAAACACTGATGACATCTATTAAACAAGACAAGAAGCAAGAAATCAAACAGAGACAGATTTAAATTTGCCACATTTTAGGTTTAAACACTGATGACATCTATTAAACAAGACAAGAAGCACGGAATCAAACAGGGACAGAATTCAATTCGCCACATTTTAGGTTTAAACACTGATGACATCTATCAAACAAGACAAGAAGCAAGAAATCAAACAGAGACAGAATTAAATTTGCCACATTTTAGGTTTAAACACTGATGACATCTATTAAACAAGACAAGAAGCAAGAAATCAAACAGAGACAGATTTAAATTTGCCACATTTTAGGTTTAAACACTGATGACATCTATTAAACAAGACAAGAAGCAAGGAATCAAACAGAGACAGAATTAAATTTGCCACATTTTAGGTTTAAACACTGATGACATCTATTAAACAAGACAAGAAGCTAGGAATTAAACAGAGACAGAATTAAATTCGCCACATTTTAGGTTTAAACACTGATGACATCTATTAAACAAGACAAGAAGCAAGGAATCAAACAGGGACATAATTAAATTTGCCACATTTTAGGTTTAAACACTGATGACATCTATTAAACAAGACAAGAAGCAAGGAATCAAACAGAGACAGAAGTCAATTTGCCACATTTTAGGTTTAAACACTGAGGACATCGATTAAACAAGACAAGAAGCAAGGAATCAAACAGAGACAGAATTAAATTCGCCACATTTTAGGTTTAAATTGCCAGGAATAGCCAATTTGCTCAATTTACCTTTAATAAATAAATCTACATATATATAAAAAACAATGGGTATTGCTGTCATTTTTCTTCCTTTTACGGAAGGTTTTTTGTAGAGAATAAATGATGGAAAAAAAACTTAATTGAACGGTTTAAAAGAGGAGAAAACAGGAAAAAAATAAAAATTACATTTTGAAACATAGTTTATCTTCAATTTTGACTTTTTAAAATTCAAAATTCAACCGAAAAAAATAAGACACAAACTAACTAATTTGAATATTTTTGAAAAAAAAAAAAAAAAAAATTATGGAACATCATTAGTATTTTTTCCTGATTAAGATTAATTTTAAATCGTTTTAAATAGGTTAAAATCTAATCTGCATTTTGTTAGAAAATATAACAAATTGGACCAAGCTATATTTCTAACAAAGACAAATCATTATTTCTTCTAAATTTTCCAGAACAAAAATTTTAAAAGAAATTCAAAAGAATTCGAAATAAGATTTAAATTTGATTCTGAAAATTCTCTAAATTTTTTTGAATTTTAATCATAATAAGTTTGAAGAAATATTTCGCAAATATTCTTCGTTGAAAAAACAGAAGCTAAAATGAAGAATTAAATAAAAATGTATTTATTATTCTTTAATAAAAAAAATACTTGAACATTGATTTAAATTGTCTGGAAAGAAGAGGAAGGAATTTAAAAGGTAAAAAGGTAAATGTGTTTAAAAATCCTAAAATCATTTTTAAGGTTGTATTTAATCTCTAAAATTCTCTTTCTGAAAGTTATAAGAAGCAAAGTAAAAAAAATAATTAATTTATTCAAACAAGTGAAGACCAAGTCTTTCAAATATTTTCCTGGATTTTCAAATTCTATTTGAGTTTTGTCTCTCTTAGAATTAAAAATGTCCAGCAAAGCGAGACCAGCTTGCTAGTAAATAAATACAATTTAAAAAAATAGAGGCAGCTCACTGGTAAGTGCTGCTATTTGAGCTATTTTTAGAACAGGCCAGCAGGGGGCGACTCATCTGTTGGTGACCCCTGGTCTAGAGATTTAAAACTTGATTGTAGCCTTGATAGGCACCAGCGCCCCCCGCGACCCCAAAAGGGAATAAGCGGCAGAAAATGGATGGATGGATGGAAAAATAATGAAAATAATAATACTGAATAATGACACATTTTTTACATATTTTTTGACCAAAACCCTTTGGAGTGGAGGCTTAAATGTATATTTGTTATACATATATTGTATTGGTTTTTAAAATAAAAAAACATGAACATGGCCCCCGCCTGCTTTGATTTTTCAGTGCGCGGCCCTCAGTGGAAAAAGTTTGGACACCCCTGGGATAGAGGAAGTAAGCGTGCGATGCGGCTGTAGTCGACGTCGTGTTGGCGCCGGTTGACGTTACGAGTATCGATCCCAAAGAAGAACGCTCCTTAAAAGTGTTTCATATGTATCATATTCCTCATTTGCAAGCTGTGTGGATACTCCTCCGTCGTCTGGGAGGTGGAGGCGGAGGCGGAGGAGGCGGAGGAGGAGGCGGAGCCACTGGCCAATCTCTGCTGTAATTACATTTTAATAACACTTTATTTGCCGTGCTAGCGCGGCTCATCTGGAAATAATTGCTCTATTAGTGTGTAGTGTGCCCCCCCCCCTCCTCCCCCATGACATGGTATTATGATCATGATCTGCAATGACTGTGAGAATGCTGCGAAACATCCACACATGCTTTTATACGCCAACATTCTTCTTATTCATTCTTCTTCTTCTTCTACAGATTTTAACGCGCTCTACCTTCCACATGTTAGACCCGACTCAAAGCCTTCCAACTTCAAAGTGTTCAACCTATCTGGGAATCGCAGGCTTTCCCTTGACACATTTCCAAAATTCCCAGGATTCCAGATTTTCCGGGACATTTTCCTCCTTAAAAAAATTATTTAGCATTTTTCAAACTTGCACCATTTCCACATTCTTCAACTTATTCAAAGTATTCCACCTTCAACACATTCCACCATCCTGGAAGTTCGGACTGTCATTTTTCCAAGTTCCCAAAAAATTCCAGAATTTTCCAGAATTGCTGGTTTTCCAAAGCCTTGTCTCCACCCTTTTGTCTGGCGACTACTCCTTCTACACTTTTCAACACCTTTCAATCGTTTCACCGTCAAAAAATCTCTCTTAATCAGCAAAAAATAAAAAATAAAGTTGTTATTTGAACTGGAAAAATTCACGGTTTTCCCGAAATTCCAGGAATTCTATATTACCTTTTCTCAATTCAACATGTTACTACTTCAAAATATCTTGACCGATTTGAAAAATGTCAACACCACCCTTTTCAACTCATTTGGACATTCAAGTTTTTTAGAATAAATAAATAAAAAATTCCTGCTTTTCCAAAATTCCCAATTTTTTCCGAAAATTCATTTGAAATGAATGGGACATTCTTCAAAGTTGCATAAATCCCACATTTTTCATCTGATCCAAACTGTTCCAACTTCAACTCATTCCATCATTCTTGAAATTTTATCCATCATTTTTTTGAAGTTCTAAAAAATTCCAGGATTTTCCAGAATTGCTGGTTTTCCAAAGCCTTATTTCCACCCTTTTAACTGGCAACTACTACTTTCACATTTGTCAACCCACTTCAACAATTCCATAGTCCAAACATTTCTTTTAATCAGAACAAAAACAAGAGTTATTTTTTCAAATGGAAAAATTCCCGGTTTTCCCAAAATTCCAGGAATTCCGTGATACCCTTTCTCAATTCAACATGTTACTACTTCAACATTTTTCATTGAACAATTCCAACACTTCCTATTTCAACTGATTCGGAACATTTTCGTATTTTTTGTTACTATTTTCCCCCAAAAATTTTTCTTCCCCAAAAATTCCCAATTTTTCCTGAAATTTCCATTTAAATCAATGGAACATTGTTCAAAGTTCTCCAACTCCCACATTTTTCATCCGATTCCAAATGTTCCAACTTCAAAATATTCAGCCTGCTTAGGAATGGTGTGCTCTACTTCAACAATTCTAAAAAAAATTCCCGGATTTCCCAAAATTCCTTTTTTTTTTTTTTGGGCATTTTCCCCATTCAAAATTAATTAGCCATTTTTCAAATTTGCACAATTCTCACATTCTTCAACCTATTCAAAGTATTCCACCTTCAACACATTCCACCATCCTGGAAATTCAAACTGTCATTTTTCCAAGTCCCAAAAAATTCCAGAATTTTCCAGAATTGCTGGTTTTCCAAAGCCATATTTCCACCCTTTTGTCTGGCGACTACTCCTTCTACATTTTTAAACCCTTTCCAATAGTTCCACCGTCAAAAAATCTCTCTTAATCAGCAAAAAAAAAAAAAAAATGAAGTTGTTATTTGAACTGGAAAAATTCCCGGTTTTCCCGAAATTCCAGGAATTTTATATTACAATTTCTCAATTCAACATGTTACTACTTCAACATTTCCTGACTGATTTGAAAAATGTCAACACCAACCATTTCAACTCATTTGGACATTCAAGTTTTTTAGAATAAAAAAAAAAAAGATTCCCACCGTTATAAAATTCCCAATTTTTTCCAAAAAATCATTCGAAATGAATGGGACATTTTTCAAAGTTGCATAAATCCCACATTTTTCATCTGATCCAAACTGTTCCAACTTAAACTCATTCCACCATTCTTGAAGTTGTATCCGTCATTTTTTTGAAGTTCCCAAAAATTCCAGGATTTTCCAGAATTGCTGGTTTTCCAAAGCCTTGTCTCCACCTTTTGTCTGGCAACTACTCCTTCTATACTTTTCAACACCTTTTAATCGTTTCACCGCCAAAAAATCTCTCTTAATCAGCAAAAAAAAAAAAAAAAATGAAGTTGTTATTTGAACTGGAAAAATTCCCGGTTTTCCCGAAATTCCAGGAATTCTAGATTACCTTTTCTCAATTCAACATGTTACTACTTCAACATTTCTTGACCGATTTGAAAAATGTCAACACCAACCATTTCAACTCATTTGGACATTCAAGTTTTTTAGAACAAAAAAAAAAAAGATTCCCACCTTTATAAAATTCCCAATTTTTTCCAAAAATTCATTCGAAATGAATGGGACATTTTTCAAAGTTGCATAAATCCCACATTTATTTTTCATCTGATCCAAACTGTTCCAACTTCAACTCATTCCATCATTCTTGAAATTTTATCCATCATTTTTTTGAAGTTCTAAAAAATTCCAGGATTTTCCAGAATTGCTGGTTTTCCAAAGCCTTGTCTCCACCCTTTTGTCTGGCGACTACTCCTTCTACATTTTTCAACACCTTTCAATAGTTCCACCGTCAAAAAATCTCTCTTAATCAGCAAAAAAAAAAAAAAATGAAGTTGTTATTTGAACTGGAAAAATTCCCGGTTTTCCCGAAATTCCAGGAATTCTATATTACCATTTCTCAATTCAACATGTTACTACTTCAACATTTCTTGACCGATTTGAAAAATGTCAACACCAACCTTTTCAACTCATTCGGACATTCAAGTTTTTTAGAACAAAAAAAAAAAAGATTCCCACCTTTATAAAATTCCCAATTTTTTCCAAAAATTCATTCGAAATGAATGGGACATTTTTCAAAGTTGCATAAATCCCACATTTTTCATCTGATCCAAACTGTTCCAACTTCAACTCATTCCATCATTCTTGAAATTTTATCCATCATTTTTTTGAAGTTCTAAAAAATTCCAGGATTTTCCAGAATTGCTGGTTTTCCAAAGCCTTGTCTCCACCCTTTTGTCTGGCGACTACTCCTTCTACATTTTTCAACACCTTTCAATAGTTCCACCGTCAAAAAATCTCTCTTAATCAGCAAAAAAAAAAAAAAATGAAGTTGTTATTTGAACTGGAAAAATTCCTGGTTTTCACGGAATTCCAGGAATTCCGTATTACCGTTTCTCAATTCAACATGTTACTACTTCAACATTTCTTGACCAATTTGAAAAATGTCAACACCAACCATTTCAACTCATTCGGACATTCAAGTTTTATTTAGAATTTAAAAAATTGCAAAATTCCCACTCTTCAATAATTCCCAATTTTTTCCCAAAATTCTTTCCAAATTAATTGGCCATTTTTCAAACTTGCACAATTCCCACATTCTTCAACCTATTCAAAGTATTCCACCTTCAACACATTCCACCATCCTGGAAATTCAAACCGTCATTTTTCCAAGTTCCAAAAAATTCCAGGATTTTCCAGAATTGCTGGTTTTCCAAAGTCTTATTTCCACCCTTTTTTCTGGCAACTACTCCTTCTACATGTTTCAACACTTTTCAATAGTTCCACCGTCAAAAAATCTCTCTTAATCAGCAAAAAAAATGAAGTTGTTATTTGAACTGGAAAAATTCCCGGTTTTCCCGAAATTCCAGGATTTTTATATTACCATTTCTCAATTCAACATGTTACTACTTCAACATTTCTTGACCGATTTGAAAAATGTCAACACCAACCATTTCAACTCATTTGGACATTCAAGTTTTTTTTTAATTAAAAAATTGAAAAATTCCCACTCTTCAATAATTCCCAATTTTTTCCAAAAATTCATTCAAAATTAATTGGCCATTTTTCAAACTTGCACAATTCCCACATTCTTCAACCTATTCAAAGTATTCCACCTTCAACACATTCCACCTTCCTGGAAATTCAAATCGTCATTCTTCCAAGTTCCAAAAAATTCCAGGATTTTCCAGAATTGCTGGTTTTCCAAAGCCTTGTCTCCACCTTTTGTCTGGCGACTACTCCTTCTACACTTTTCAACACCTTTCAATAGTTCCACCGCCCAAAAATCTCTCTTAATCAGCAAAAAAAAAAAAAATGACGTTTTATTTGAATTGGAAAAATTCCCGGTTTTCCCGAAATTCCAGAAATTTTATATTACAATTTCTCAATTCAACATGTTACTACTTCAACATTTCTTGACCGATTTAAAAAATGTCAACACCAACCATTTCAACTCATTCGGACTTTCAAGGTTTTTTTAGAATTAAAAAAATTGCAAAATTCCCGCTCTTCAATAATTCCCAATTTTTTCCAAAAATTCATTCAAAATTAATCAGCCATTTTTCAAACTTGCACAATTCCCACATTCTTCAACCTATTCAAAGTATTCCACCTTCAACACATACCACCATCCTGGAGATTCAAATTGTCATTTTTCCAAGTTCCAAAAAATTCCAGGATTTTCCAGAATTGCTGGTTTTCCAAAGCCTTGTCTCCACCTTTTGTCTGGCGACTACTCCTTCTACACTTTTCAACACCTTTCAATAGTTCCACCGCCCAAAAATCTCTCTTAATCAGCAAAAAAAAAAAAAATGACGTTTTATTTGAATTGGAAAAATTCCCGGTTTTCCCGAAATTCCAGAAATTTTATATTACAATTTCTCAATTCAACATGTTACTACTTCAACATTTCTTGACCGATTTAAAAAATGTCAACACCAACCATTTCAACTCATTCGGACTTTCAAGGTTTTTTTAGAATTAAAAAAATTGCAAAATTCCCGCTCTTCAATAATTCCCAATTTTTTCCAAAAATTCATTCAAAATTAATCAGCCATTTTTCAAACTTGCACAATTCCCACATTCTTCAACCTATTCAAAGTATTCCACCTTCAACACATACCACCATCCTGGAGATTCAAATTGTCATTTTTCCAAGTTCCAAAAAATTCCAGGATTTTCCAGAATTGCTGGTTTTCCAAAGCCTTATTTCCACCCTTTTGTCTGGCGACTACTCCTTCTACATGTTTCTACACCTTTCAATAGTTCCACCATCAAAAAATCTCTCTTAATCCGCCAAAAAAAAAAAAATGAAGTTGTTATTTGAACTTGAAAAATTCCCGGTTATCCCGAAATTCCAGGAATTCTATATTACCATTTCTCAATTCAACATGTTACTACTTCAACATTTCTTGACTGATTTGAAAAATGTCAACACCAACCATTTCAACTCATTCGGACATTCAATTTTTTTTAGAATTAAAAAATAGAAAAATTCCCACTCTTCAATAATTCCCAATTTTTTCCAAAAATTAAATCAAAATTAATTGGCCATTTTTCAAACTTGCACAATTCCCACATTCTTCAACCTATTCAAAGTATTCCACCTTCAACACATTCCACCATCCTGGAAATTAAAATTGTCATTTTTCCAAGTTCCAAAAAATTCCAGGATTTTCCAGAATTGCTGGTTTTCCAAAGTCTTATTTCCACCCTTTTTTCTGGCGACTACTCCTTCTGCATTCTTAAACATCTTTCAATAGTTTCACCGCCAAAAAATCTCTCTTAATCAGCAAAAAAAAAAAAAAAATGAAGTTGTTATTTGAACTGGAAAAATTCCCGGTTTTCCCGGAATTCCAGGAATTCTATATTACCATTTCTCAATTCAACATGTTACTACTTCAACATTTCTTGACCGATTTGAAAAATGTCAACACCAACCATTTCAACTCATTTGGACATTCAAGTTTTTTAGAATTAAAAAAAATAAATAAATCCCGCTTTTCCAAAATTCCCAATTTTTTCCGGAAATGCATTTGAAATGAATGGGACATTCTTCAAAGTTGCATAAATCCCACATTTTTCATCTGATCCAAACTGTTCCAACTTCAACACATTCCACCACTATTTTCCCAAAAATTCCCACTTCCCCAAAATTCCCAATTTTTCCTGAAGTTTCCATTTAAATCAATGGAACATTTTTCAAAGTTCTCCAACTCCCACGTTTTTCATCTAATTCCAAATGTTCCAACTTCAAAATATTCAGCCTGTTTAGGAATGATGTGCTCTACTTCAACAATTCTAAAAAAAATTCCCGGATTTCCCAAAATTCCTTTTTAGTTTTTGCATTTTCCCCATTCAAAATTATTTGGTCATTTTTCAAACTTGCACAATTCCCACATTCTTTTCCAAAGCCTTATTTCCACCCTTTTAACTGGCAACTACTACTTTCACATTTGTCAACCCACTTCATTCGTTCCACTGTCCAAACATTCCTTTTAATCAGGACAAAAAAAATCAAAAATACCCGGATTTCCCAAAATTCCTATTTTTTTTTTTTGCATTTTCCCCATTCAAAATTAATTGGCCATTTTTCAAACTTGCACAATTCCCACATTCTTCAACCTATTCAAAGTATTCCACCTTCAACACATTCCACCATCCTGGAAATTCAAACCGTCATTTTTCCAAGTTACGAAAAAATTCCAGGATTTTCCAGAATTGCTGGTTTTCCAAAGCCTTGTCTCCACCCTTTTTTCTGGCGACTACTCCTTCTACATTTTTCAACACCTTTCAATAGTTCCACCGTCAAAAAAATCTCTCTAAATCAGCAAAAAAAAAAAAAAAAAAAAAAAATTTGAAGTTGTTATTTGAACTGGAAAAATTCCCGGTTTTCCCGGAATTCCAGGAATTCTATATTACATTTTCTCAATTCAACATGTTACTACTTCAACATTTCTTCACCGATTTGAAAAATGTCAACACCAACCATTTCAACTCATTTGGACATTCAAGTTTTTTTAGAATTAAAAAAATTGCAAAATTCCCGCTCTTCAATAATTCCCAATTTTTTCCAAAAATTCATTCAAAATTAATCAGCCATTTTTCAAACTTCCACAATTCCCACATTCTTCAACCTATTCAAAGTATTCCACCTTCAACACATTCCACCATCCTGGAAATTGTACCCGTCATTTTTCCAAGTTCCAAAAAAATTCCAGGATTTTCCAGAATTGCTGGTTTTCCAAAGTCTTGTCTCCACCTTTTGTCTGGCGACTACTCCTTCTACATTTTTCAACACTTTTCAATAGTTCCACCATCAAAAAATCTCTCTTAATCAGCAAGAAAAAAAAAAAAAAAAGTTGTTATTTGAACTGGAAAAATTCCCGGTTTTCCCGAAATTCCAGGAATTCTATATTACAATTTCTCAATTTAACATGTTACTACTTCAACATTTCTTGACCGATTTGAAAAATTTCAACACCAACCATTTCAACTCATTCGGACATTCAAGTTTTTTAGAATCAGAAAATAGAAAAATTCCCACTCTTCAATAATTCCAAATTTTTTCCAAAAATTAATTCAAAATTAATTGGCCATTTTTCAAACTTGCACAATTCTCACATTCTTCAACCTATTCAAAGTATTCCACTTTCAACACATTCCACCATCCTGGAAATTCAAATCGTCATTTTTCCAAGTTCCAAAAAATTCCAGGATTTTCCAGAATTGCTGGTTTTCCAAAGTCTTATTTCCACCCTTTTTTCTGGCGACTACTCCTTCTACATTTTTCAACACCTTTCAATAGTTCCACCGTCAAAAAATCTCTCTTAATCAGCAAAAAAATAATAATTAAGTTGTTGTTTGAACTGGAAAAATTCCCGGTTTTCCCGAAATTCCAGGAATTCTATATTACCATTTCTCAATTCAACATGTTATTACTTCAACATTTCTTGACCGATTTGAAAAATGTCAACACCAACCATTTCAACTCATTTGGACATTCAAGTTTTTTAGAATTAAAAAAAATAAATAAATCCCGCTTTTCCAAAATTCCCAATTTTTTCCGAAAATCCCTTTGAAATTAATTGGACATTCTTCAAAGTTGCATAAATCCCACATTTTTCATCTGATCCAAACTGTTCCAACTTCAACACATTCCAACATTCTTGAAATTTAGTCCGTCATTTTTTGAGGTTACCAAAAATTCCAGGATTTTTCATAATTCCTGCTTTTCCAAAGCCTTATTTCCACCATTTTAACTGGCAACTACTACTTTCACATTTGTCAACCCGCTTCAACAATTCTATACTCCAAACATTTCTTTTAATCAGAACAAAAACAAGAGTTATTTTTTCAAATGGAAAAATTCCCGGTTTTCCCAAAATTCCAGGAATTCCGTGATACCCTTTCTCAATTCAACATGTTACTACTTCAACATTTTTCATTGAACAATTCCAACACTTCCTATTTAAACTCATTCGGAACATTTTCGTATTTTTTGTTACTATTTTCCCCCAAAATTTTTTCTTCCCCAAAATTCCCAATTTTTCCTGAAATTTCCAATTAAATCAATGGAACATTTTTCAAAGTTCTCCAACTCCCACATTTTTCCTCCGATTCCAAATGTTCCAACTTCAAAATATTCAGCCTGTTTAGGAATGATGTGCTCTACTTCAACAATTTAAAAAAAAAATCCCGGATTTCCCAAAATTCCTTTTTTTTTTTTTTTTGCATTTTCCCCATTCAAAATTAATAAGCCATTTTTCAAATTTGCACACTTCTCACATTCTTCAATCTATTCAAAGTATTCCACCTTCAACACATTCCACCATCCTGGAAATTCAAACCGTCATTTTTCCAAGTTCCAAAAAATTCCAGGATTTTCCAGAATTGCTGGTTTTCCAAAGCCTTGTCTCCACCCTTTTTTCTGGCGACTACTCCTTCTACATTTTTCAACACCTTTCAATAGTTTCACCGCCAAAAAATCTCTCTTAATCAGCAAAAAAAAAAATAAAAAAAAATGAAGTTATTATTTGAACTGGAAAAATTCCCGGTTTTCCCGGAATTCCAGGAATTCCGTATAACCATTTCTCAATTCAACATGTTACTACTTCAACATTTCTTGACTGATTTGAAAAATGTCAACACCAACCATTTCAACTCATTCGGACATTCAAGTTTTTTAGAATTAAAAAAATAAATAAATCCCGCTTTTCCAAAATTCCCAATTTTTTCCGAAAATGTATTTGAAATGAATGGGACATTCTTCAAAGTTGCATAAATCCCACATTTTTCATCTGATCCAAACTGTTCCAACTTCAACTCATTCCACCATTCTTGAAATTTTATCCGTCATTTTTTTGAAGTTCCAAAAAATTCCAGGATTTTCCAGAATTGCTGGTTTTCCAAAGCCTTGTCTCCACCCTTTTTTCTGGCGACTACTCCTTCTACATTTTTCAACACCTTTTAATCGTTTCACCGTCAAAACATTCCTCTTAATCAGAAAAAAAAAGAATAAAGTTGCTATTTGAACTGGAAAAATTCCCGGTTTTCCCGAAATTCCAGTAATTCTATATTACCATTTCTCAATTCAACATGTTACTACTTCAACATTTCTTGACCGATTTGAAAAATGTCAACACCAACCATTTCAACACATTTGGACATTCAAGTTTTTTAGAATAAACAAATAAAAAATTCCCGCTTTTCCAAAATTCCCAATTTTTTCCGAAAATGTATTTGAAATGAATGGGACATTCTTCAAAGTTGCATAAATCCCACATTTTTCATCTGATCCAAACTGTTCCAACTTCAAAATATTCCACCATTCTTGAAATTTTATTTGTCATTTTTTTGAAGTTCCAAAAAATTCCAGGATTTTCCAGAATTGCTGGTTTTCCAAAGCCTTGTCTCCACCCTTTTGTCTGGCGACTACTCCTTCTACACTTTTCAACACCTTTTAATCGTTTCACCGTCAAAACATTCCTCTTAATCAGAAAAAAAAAGAATAAAGTTGCTATTTTAACTGGAAAAATTCCCGGTTTTCCCGAAATTCCAGTAATTCTATATTACCATTTCTCAATTCAACATGTTACTACTTCAACATTTCTTGACTGATTTGAAAAATGTCAACACCAACCATTTCAACTCATTCGGACATTCAAGTTTTTTAGAATTAAAAAAAATAAATAAATCCCGCTTTTCCAAAATTCCCAATTTTTTCCGAAAATGTATTTGAAATGAATGGGACATTCTTCAAAGTTGCATAAATCCCACATTTTTCATCTGATCCAAACTGTTCCAACTTCAACTCATTCCACCATTCTTGAAATTTTATCCGTCATTTTTTTGAAGTTCCAAAAAATTCCAGGATTTTCCAGAATTGCTGGTTTTCCAAAGCCTTGTCTCCACCCTTTTTTCTGGCGACTACTCCTTCTACATTTTTCAACACCTTTTAATCGTTTCACCGTCAAAACATTCCTCTTAATCAGAAAAAAAAAGAATAAAGTTGCTATTTTAACTGGAAAAATTCCCGGTTTTCCCGAAATTCCAGTAATTCTATATTACCATTTCTCAATTCAACATGTTACTACTTCAACTTTTCTTGACCGATTTGAAAAATGTCAACACCAACCTTTTTTAAGTTTCTTAGAATAATAATTAAAAAAAAAATTCCCGTTTTTCTAAAATTCCCAAATTTTTTCCGAAAATCCCTTTGAAATGAATGGGACATTTTTCAAAGTTGCATAAATCCCACATTTTTCATCTGATCCAAACTGTTCCAACTTCAACTCATTCTATCATTCTTGAAATTTTATCCATAATTTTTTTGAAGTTCTAAAAAATTCCAGGATTTTCCAGAATTGCTGGTTTTCCAAAGCCTTGTCTCCACCCTTTTGTCTGGCGACTACTCCTTCTGCATTTTTCAACACCTTTCAATAGTTCCACCGTCAAAAAATCTCTCTTAATCAGCAAAGAAAAAGAAAAATAAAGTTGTTATTTGAACTGGAAAAATTCCCGGTTTTCCCGGAATTCCAGGAATTCCGTATAACCATTTCTCAATTCAACATGTTACTACTTCAACATTTCTTGACTGATTTGAAAAATGTCAACACCAACCATTTCAACTCATTCGGGACATTCAAGTTTTTTAGAATAAAAAAAAAAAAACAATTCCCGTTTTTCTAAAATTCCCAATTTTTTTCCGAAAATCCCTTTGAAATGAATGGGACATTCTTCAAAGTTGCATAAATCTCACATTTTTCATTCGATCCAAACTGTTCCAACTTCAACTCATTCCACCATTCTTGAAATTTTATCCATCATTTTTTTGAAGTTCTAAAAAATTCCAGGATTTTCCAGAATTGCTGGTTTTCCAAAGCCTTATTTCCACCCTTTTAACTGGCAACTACTACTTTCACATTTGTCAACCCACTTCAACAATTCCATAGTCCAAACATTTCTTTTAATCAGAACAAAAACAAGAGTTATTTTTTCAAATGGAAAAATTCCCGGTTTTCCCAAAATTCCAGGAATTCCGTGATACCCTTTCTCAATTCAACATGTTACTACTTCAACATTTTTCATTGAACAATTCCAACACTTCCTATTTCAACTGATTCGGAACATTTTCGTATTTTTTGTTACTATTTTCCCCAAAAAATTTTTCTTCCCCAAAATTCCCAATTTTTCCTGAAATTTCCAATTAAATCAATGGAACATTTTTCAAAGTTCTCCAACTCCCACATTTTTCATCCGATTCCAAATGTTCCAACTTCAAAATATTCAGCCTGTTTAGGAATGATGTGCTCTACTTCAACAATTCTAAAAAAAAAATCCCGGATTTCCCAAAATTCCTTTTTTTTTTTTTTTTTGCATTTTCCCCATTCAAAATTAATAAGCCATTTTTCAAATTTGCACACTTCTCACATTCTTCAATCTATTCAAAGTATTCCACCTTCAACACATTCCACCATCCTGGAAATTCAAACTGTCATTTTTCCAAGTTCCAAAAAATTCCAGAATTTTCCAGAATTGCTGGTTTTCCAAAGCCTTATTTCCACCCTTTTGTCTGGCGACTACTCCTTCTACATTTTTCAACACCTTTTAATCGTTTCACCGTCAAAACATTCCTCTTAATCAGCAAAAAAAAGAATAAAGTTGCTATTTGAACTGGAAAAATTCCCGGTTTTCCCGAAATTCCAGGAATTTTATATTACCATTTCTCAATTCAACATGTTACTACTTCAACATTTCTTGACCGATTTGAAGAATGTCAACACCAACCTTTTTTAAGTTTCTTAGAATAATAATTTTAAAAAAAATTCCCGTTTTTCTAAAATTCCCAATTTTTTTCCGAAAATCCCTTTGAAATGAATGGGACATTCTTCAAAGTTGCATAAATCTCACATTTTTCATCTGATTCAAACTGTTCCAACTTCAACACATTCCAACATTCTTGAAATTTAATCTGTCATTTTTTTGAAGTTACCAAAAATTCCAGGATTTTTCATAATTCCTGCTTTTCCAAAGTCCTATTTCCACCATTTTAACTGGCAACTACCACTTTCACATTTGTCAACCCACTTCAACAATTCCATAGTCCAAACTTTTCTTTTAATCAGAACAAAAAACAGAGTTGTTTTTTGAACTGGAAGAATTCCTGGTTTTCCTAAGAAGTTCCCATTAAACTGAATTGGACATGTTTCCAATTTACAAAATGTCCTCATTTTTAAACCTCTTCAAATAATTCCAACACCAACACATTCCACTCATCCTGGACATTCAAACTAACACTTTCCCAACTTCCGAACCAGGGGCGTCACTAGACCTAATACTTTACTGGGGCACACCTGGGGCACAAATAATTCATGTGAGCGTGCACACGTGAATAAATTACCATATTAATTAGCCATCAATTACCATACTAAGTAGTATGTGCGCTGTTAATAGGTGACATTTTTACCGGGGCACTGCAACTCAACACTGGGGCACATGCCCCAGTGAAATCTGTCTGGCGACGCCCCTGTTCCAAACCAAATTCCGTTTTTTTCCTGGAAATTCAAACTCTTGAACATTCTTGCATTCACACTCCACTCTGTCAGCATTTACTTCAACTTGAGCATTGGAGCCTTCACCATAATTCCTTCCGGAATTGCCTCATCTAGTTTTCCAAATGATGTTTAGTGCATCTCCGACACAGTCATGTGACTTCTCGGACTCAAACGCCCGCAGCGTCGTGTGTGAAGCATTCCACCTTGCCGCCTTCCGAAGGAATAATTAGGACGCCACTTTGATTCATTAGGCGGTGGAAAGCGTCGAGGAAGCTTCCTCTTCAAAAAGCCCTCTTTGATCTGGGCGTGCTTACCGCCTGCTTCGTGGCGCCGCCCGCGGACGCCAGCGCCACGAGATGGATGGCGGCCGTCAGTCGCCTCGGGACGATCCTTTGATTTGATGAGGCGGAGGAAGAGGAGGAGGCGTGCCCCCCTAACTTGCTGTCTATTTCACAGACCGCTGGTCACATGACTGACGGAGCAAAAGTACCGTATTTGTATGGACTATTAGGTGCACTGTCCATTTTTGGTTGTGCTTACCGACCTCGAAGCAATTTTATTCGGTGTAATGATAACTGTGACCAGTAGATGGCAGTCACACATAAGAGATAAATGTTGACTGCGATGTGATGGCAGTCACACATAAGAGATACGTGTAGAGTGCGATGTGATGGCAGTCACACATAATAAATATGTGTAGACTGCAATATGATGGCAATCACACATAAGAGATATGTGTAAACTGCAATATGATGGCAGTCACACATAAGAGATATGTGTAAACTGCAATATGATGGCAGTCACACATAAGAGATACGTGTAGACTGCAATATGATGGCAGTCACACATAAGAGATACGTGTAGACTGCAATGTGATAGCAGTCACACATAAGAGATACATGTAGCCTGCAATGTGATGGCAGTCACACATAAGAGATACATGTAGACTGCAATATGATGGCAGTCACACGTAAGAGATACGTGTAGACTGCAATATGATGGCAGTCACACATAATAGATACATGTAGACTGCAATATGATGGCAGTCACACATAAGAGATACGTGTAGACTGCAATATGATGGCAGTCACACATAAGAGATACATGTAGACTTCAATATGATGGCAGTCACACATAAGAGATATGTGTAAACTGCAATATGATGGCAGTCACACGTAAGAGATACGTGTAGACTGCAATATGATGGCAGTCACACATAATAGATACATGTAGACTGCAATATGATGGCAGTCACAAATAAGAGATACGTGTAGACTGCAATATGATGGCAGTCACACATAAGAGATACATGTAGACTTCAATATGATGGCAGTCACACATAAGAGATATGTGTAAACTGCAATATGATGGCAGTCACACGTAAGAGATACGTGTAGACTGCAATATGATGGCAGTCACACATAATAGATACATGTAGACTGCAATATGATGGCAGTCACAAATAAGAGATACGTGTAGACTGCAATATGATGGCAGTCACACATAAGAGATACATGTAGACTGCAATATGATGGCAGTCACACATAGGAGATACGTGTAGACTGCGATGTGATGGCAGTCACACATAAGAGATATGTGTAGACTGCAATATGATGGCAGTCACACATAGGAGATACGTGTAGACTGCGATATGATGGCAGTCACACATAAGAGATATGTGTAAACTGCAATATGATGGCAGTCACACATAAGAGATACGTGTAGACTGCAATATGATGGCAGTCACACATAAGAGATACATGTAGACTTCAATATGATGGCAGTCACACATAAGAGATATGTGTAAACTGCAATATGATGGCAGTCACACGTAAGAGATACGTGTAGACTGCAATATGATGGCAGTCACACATAATAGATACATGTAGACTGCAATATGATGGCAGTCACAAATAAGAGATACGTGTAGACTGCAATATGATGGCAGTCACACATAAGAGATACATGTAGACTGCAATATGATGGCAGTCACACATAGGAGATACGTGTAGACTGCGATGTGATGGCAGTCACACATAAGAGATATGTGTAGACTGCAATATGATGGCAGTCACACATAGGAGATACGTGTAGACTGCGATTTGATGGCAGTCACACATAAGAGATACGTGTAGACTGCGATGTGATGGCAGTCACACATAAGAGATACGTGTAGACTGCGATGTGATGGCAGTCACACATAAGAGATACGTGTAGACTGCAATATGATGGCAGTCACACATAAGAGATACGTGTAGACTGCAATATGATGGCAGTCACACATAAGAGATAAATGTAGACTGCAATATGATGGCAGTCACACATAAGAGATACGTGTAGACTGCAATGTGATGGCAGTCACACATAAGAGATAAATGTAGACTGCAATATGATGGCAGTCACACATAAGAGATACATGTGGACTGCAATGTGATGATTATTATCATTTTTCAACACTTAAATAATCAACTTCAATTTCAATTCGTCAATTAGAAATTAGTTTTTTATATTTTTGTTTTGTTTTATACATTTTTTGTCCCAGAAAACTTAGTTGTTTTTTTTTAATGGGAAACAGCGTATAAAGTATTTTCCCAAACAATATTTCAAGGTGAAATATTTGATGTGAAGTAATTGGAGCCTTAAATATGTCAATAGTTGATAACATTGACTTTGATTCATTATTATTTTTGGAGAAATTACAGATTTAAAAAAATAATAATACACAAAAATTATTTTGGATCCAAAATTGTTTAGAAAAAGTCTTGTTTCATTTTTTTTTTTTTTTACTTTCAATGTTACATCTCTAGCGCATTTTTTCATGGCAAACACACAAAATATCCAATATTTTCTCCCCAATTTTTTCAAAATGAAATATTTTAAATAGGTTAAAAACTCATAACATTGATTTGGAGAAATGACGGATTCAAAAATAAAAATAAAAATAAAATAATCCACAAAAATTCTCAGGGATTCAAAGTGTTGAATACAAGTTTTTTTGTTTTTTTCTCAACTTCAGCATCCATCCATCCATTTTCTACCGCTTGTGGGTTCGCGAATGGTGCTGGAGCCCATCTCAGCCGCATTCAGGCAGAAGGCGGTGTACACCCTGGACAAGTCGCCACCTCATCACAGGCATCTATTGTAAGTTTTTATAATTTTTTTGTTTGTCATTTTTAAATTTATGATGGATCTTAAAGTGTTCAAAGTAATTCATACATTATTTGATTTTTTTTTTCTTTTTTACTTTCAACATTTAATTTTTTATAAAAAAAATGTTGTCAAGGAAAACTTAGATTTTTAAAAAAAAATGGAAAACAGCATATGCTATATTTTCCCAAACGATATTTCAAGGTGAAATATTAGATGTGAAGTAATTGGAGCCTTAATTAGGTCAATAATTCATAACATTGACTTTGATTCATTATTATTTTTGGAGAAATGACAGCTTTTAAAAAAAAATAAAAATCCACAAAAATTCTCAGGGATTCAAAAGGTCTTTTTTTAAATTCTGTTGTTTTTTTTGTTTTTTTACATTCAACGCTTGCTCATATTTTTTCATGCAAACACACAAAATATCCAATATTTTCTTCCCAATTTTTTCAAAATGAAATATTTTAAATAGGTTAAAATCTCATAACATTGATTTAGAGAAATGACGGATTAAAAAAAATAATAATACATAATCCACAAAAATTCTCAGGGATTCAAAGTGTTGAATAAAAGATTTTGTTTTTTTCTCAACTTCAGCATCCATTATATCCATCCATCCATTTTCTACCACTTGTGGGTTCGCGGGGGGTGCTGGAGCCTATCTCAGCTGCATTCAGGCAGAAGGTGGTGTACACCCTGGACAAGTCGCCACCTCATCACAGGCATCTATTGTAAGTTTTTATTTTTTTTGTGTGTTTTTGTTTTTGTCCTTTTTAAATTCATAATGGATCTCAAAGTGTTCAAATTAAGTCATACATTATTTTTTCTTTTTTTTTTTCTTTTTTACTTTTAACACTTAATTAATTTTTTTATACATTTTTTGTCAATATTTTCCCAAACAATATTTCAAGGTGAAATATTAGATGCAAAGTAATTGGAACCTTAATTATGTCAATAATTCATAACATTGACTTTGATTCATTATTATTTTTGGAGAAATGACAGCTTTAAAAAAAAAATTTAAAAAATCCACAAAAATTCTCAGGGATCCAGAAAAGGCCTTTTTTTTTTTTTTTTTTTTCCAATTGTATTTCTTTTTTTTTTCTTCCAACACTTGCTCATATTTTTTCATGGCAAAGACACAAAAAATCCAATATTTTCTCCCCAATTTTTTCAAAATGAAACATTTCATGTGAAGTAATTCCAACATTTAATGTTAATAACTCATAACATTGATATTGAGAAGTGACAGCTTGAGAAAAAAAAAAAATAGACATAAAAATCCACTAAAATTCTCGGTTTCGTGTTGAATACATTTTTTTTTTTTAACTTTCAACGCTCACATCTCTCGCTCAACTTCAGCATCTATTATATAAATTACATTTTTGTTTGTTTTGTCCTTTTATGTTTATGATGGGTCCAAAAGTGTTCAAATTAATTTTTTTTTTTACTTTCAACACTTAATTAATTAATTTTATACATTTTTTGTCATAAAAAACTTTTTTTTTTTTTTTTATGGAAAACATCATATGCAATATATTTTTCCAAATTTTATTCAAGATGAAACATTATAATTGTAGCCAATAATTCATAAGATTGATTATTTTTTAGGCAAAGACGTTAAAAAAATGTTCGTATTAGTGAACATTGCAACTTTTTCTTGTTCCATTTGACATGTTTGCTCTTCTATCGAGTCTTAGTTGTCTAGTCTTGTCCTGACTGATGAAGTCCATGTGGACGTGACTTCTTTGAGGTTGTTGTCCTCACCTTCCTGTCCGCCTCCTCCTCTTCTGGTCGTCTTTAAAAGCTTGCGGACGGACCGTGGCAGCAGATGGATGGCGGTGTCCTCGCGCGGAGGTCGTTTGTTTGGGCCTCGCCAGATCAATCTTGTGCTGGGAAAATCATTACGCAGCTTAAAAAAGGCAGCTAAGTGAATTACAGTAATTATTTCATGTTTGCTCCTGATCAAGCTAAGTGTCCGCACAAGATCCTTATTTATCTCTCGGATAGCTCCTCGGTCCCCTAGAGTCCGTGAGCGGACACAGGAACACAAAACAGGCAACGCTGTCTTGTTTCTTACTTGGATTTCACTGAAAATATCGGTTGGAAGTTCTTACCGGAACAGGTAGGACCCGCGGACCCGACCTGGACCGTCGTGTCAAAGTGGGACCCGACCTGGACAAACCTGGACCGTCATGTCAAAGCGTGACCCGACCTGGACTGTCATGTCGAAGCGGGACCCAACCTGGACCGTCATGTCTAAGCGGGACCCAACCTGGACAAACCTGGACCGTCATGTGAAAGCGGGACCCAACCTGGACAAACCTGGACCGTCATGTGAAAGCGGGACCCAACCTGGACAAACCTGGACCGTCATGTGAAAGCGGGACCCAACCTGGACAAACCTGGACCGTCATGTGAAAGCGGGACCCAACCTGGACAAACCTGGACCGTCATGTGAAAGCGGGACCCAACCTGGACAAACCTGGACCGTCATGTCTAAGCGGGACCTAACCTGGACAAACCTGGACTGTCATGTGAAAGCGTGACCCGACCTGGACCGTCGTGTGAAAGCGTGACCCGACCTGGACCGTCGTGTGAAAGCGTGACCCGACCTGGACCATCATGTCAAAGCGGGACCCGACCTGGACCGTCGTGTCAAAGTGGGACCCAACCTGGACCGTCATGTGAAAGCGTGACCCGACCTGGACTGTCATGTCGAAGCGGGACCCAACCTGGACCGTCATGTCTAAGCGGGACCCAACCTGGACAAACCTGGACCGTCATGTGAAAGCGGGACCCAACCTGGACAAACCTGGACCGTCATGTGAAAGCGGGACCCAACCTGGACAAACCTGGACCGTCATGTGAAAGCGGGACCCAACCTGGACAAACCTGGACCGTCATGTCTAAGCGGGACCTAACCTGGACAAACCTGGACTGTCATGTGAAAGCGTGACCCGACCTGGACCGTCGTGTGAAAGCGTGACCCGACCTGGACCGTCGTGTGAAAGCGTGACCCGACCTGGACCATCATGTCAAAGCGGGACCCGACCTGGACTGTCATGTCGAAGCGGGACCCAACCTGGACCGTCATGTCTAAGCGGGACCCAACCTGGACAAACCTGGACCGTCATGTGAAAGCGGGACCCAACCTGGACAAACCTGGACCGTCATGTGAAAGCGGGACCCAACCTGGACAAACCTGGACCGTCATGTGAAAGCGGGACCCAACCTGGACAAACCTGGACCGTCATGTCTAAGCGGGACCTAACCTGGACAAACCTGGACTGTCATGTGAAAGCGTGACCCGACCTGGACCGTCGTGTGAAAGCGTGACCCGACCTGGACCGTCGTGTGAAAGCGTGACCCGACCTGGACCATCATGTCAAAGCGGGACCCGACCTGGACCGTCGTGTCAAAGCGGGACCCGACCTGGACCATCATGTCAAAGCGGGACCCGACCTGGACCGTCGTGTCAAAGCGGGACCCGACCTGGACCATCATGTCAAAGCGGGACCCGACCTGGACCGTCGTGTCAAAGCGGGACCCGACCTGGACCATCATGTCAAAGCGGGACCCGACCTGGACCGTCGTGTCAAAGCGGGACCCGACCTGGACCATCATGTCAAAGCGGGACCCGACCTGGACCGTCGTGTCAAAGCGGGACCCGACCTGGACCATCATGTCAAAGCGGGACCCGACCTGGACCGTCGTGTCAAAGCGGGACCCGACCTGGACCATCATGTCAAAGCGGGACCCGACCTGGACCGTCATGTCAAAGCGGGACCCGACCTGGACCGTCATGTCAAAGCGGGACCCGACCTGGACCGTCGTGTCAAAGCGGGACCCGACCTGGACCACCATGTCAAAGCAGGACCCGACCTGGACCGTCGTGTCAAAGCAGGGCCCGACCTGGACCGTCGTGTCGAAGCGGGGCCCGACCTGGACCGTCGTGTCAAAGCGGGACACAACCTGGACCATCATGTCAAAGCGGGACCCGACCTGGACCGTCGTGTCAAAGCGGGACCCGACCTGGACCGTCGTGTCAAAGCGGGACCCGACCTGGACCATCATGTCAAAGCGGGACCCGACCTGGACCGTCGTGTCAAAGCGGGACCCGACCTGGACCGTCATGTCAAAGCGGGACCCGACCTGGACCGTCGTGTCAAAGCGGGACCCGACCTGGACCACCATGTCAAAGCAGGACCCGACCTGGACCGTCGTGTCAAAGCAGGACCCGACCTGGACCGTCGTGTCAAAGCGGGACACAACCTGGACCACCATGTCAAAGCAGGACCCGACCTGGACCGTCGTGTCAAAGCGGGACACAACCTGGACCATCATGTCAAAGCGGGACCCGACCTGGACCATCAAGTCAAAGCGGGACCCGACCTGGACCATCAAGTCAAAGCGGGACCCGACCTGGACCATCAAGTCAAAGCGGGACCCGACCTGGACCGTCGTGTCAAAGCGGGACCCGACCTGGACCGTCGTGTCAAAGCGGGACCCGACCTGGACCACCATGTCAAAGCAGGACCCGACCTGGACCGTCGTGTCAAAGCAGGGCCCGACCTGGACCGTCGTGTCGAAGCGGGGCCCGACCTGGACCGTCGTGTCAAAGCGGGACACAACCTGGACCATCATGTCAAAGCGGGACCCGACCTGGACCATCAAGTCAAAGCGGGACCCGACCTGGACCATCAAGTCAAAGCGGGACCCGACCTGGACCATCAAGTCAAAGCGGGACCCGACCTGGACCATCAAGTCAAAGCGGGACCCGACCTGGACCACCGTGTCAAAGCGGGACCCGACCTGGACCGTCGTGTCGAAGCGGGACCCGACCTGGACCGTCGTGTCGAAGCGGGACCCGACCTGGACCGTCGTGTCGAAGCGGGACCCGACCTGGACCGTCGTGTCAAAGCGTGACCCGACCTGGACGGTCGTGTCAAAGCGGGGCCCAACCTGGACGGTCGTGTCGAAGCGGGACCCGACCTGGACCGTCGTGTCGAAGCGGGACCCGACCTGGACCGTCGTGCCGAAGCGGGACCCGACCTGGACCGCCATGTCAAAGCGGGACCCGACCTGGACCGTCGTGTCGAAGCGGGACCCGACCTGGACCGTCGTGCCGAAGCGGGACCCGACCTGGACCGCCATGTCAAAGCGTGACCCGACCTGGACGGTCGTGTCAAAGCGGGACCCGACCTGGACCACCATGTCAAAGCGGGACCCGACCTGGACCACCATGTCAAAGCGGGACCCGACCTGGACCATCAAGTCAAAGCGGGACCCAACCTGGACCGTCGTGTCAAAGCGGGACCCGACCTGGACCACCATGTCAAAGCGGGACCCGACCTGGACCATCAAGTCAAAGCGGGACCCAACCTGGACCGTCGTGTCAAAGCGGGACCCGACCTGGACCGTCGTGTCAAAGCGGGACCCGACCTGGACCACCATGTCAAAGCGGGACCCGACCTGGACCATCATGTCAAAGCGGGACCCAACCTGGACCGTCATGTCAAAGCGGGACCCAACCTGGACCGTCGTGTCAAAGCGGGACCCGACCTGGACCGTCGTGTCAAAGCGGGACCCGACCTGGACCGTCGTGTCAAAGCGGGACCCGACCTGGACCGTCGCGTCAAAGCGGGACCCGACCTGGACCGTCGTGTCAAAGCGGGACCCGACCTGGACCGTCGTGTCAAAGCGGGACCCGACCTGGACCGTCGCGTCAAAGCGGGACCCGACCTGGACCGTCGCGTCAAAGCGGGACCCGACCTGGACCGCCGTGTCAAAGCGGGACCCGACCTGGACCGCCGTGTCAAAGCGGGACCCGACCTGGACCGCCGTGTCAAAGCGGGACCCGACCTGGACCGCCGTGTCAAAGCGGGACCCGACCTGGACCGCCGTGTCAAAGCGGGACCCGACCTGGACCGTCGTGTCAAAGCGGGGCCCGACCTGGACCGTCGTGTCAAAGCGGGACCCGACCTGGACCACCATGTCAAAGCGGGACCCAACCTGGACCACCATGTCAAAGCGGGACCCAACCTGGACCACCATGTCAAAGCGGGCCCGACCTGGACCATCAAGTCAAAGCAGGACCCAACCTGGACCGTCATGTCAAAGCGGGACCCAACCTGGACCACCATGTCAAAGCAGGACCCGACCTGGACCACCATGTCAAAGCGGGCCCGACCTGGACCATCATGTCAAAGCGGGGCCCGACCTGGACCGTCATGTCAAAGCAGGACCCAACCTGGACCGTCATGTCAAAGCGGGACCCAACCTGGACCGTCATGTCAAAGCGGGACCCGACCTGGACCACCATGTCAAAGCGGGGCCCGACCTGGACCACCATGTCAAAGCAGGACCCAACCTGGACCATCATGTGCAGGACCCAACCTGGACCATCATGTCAAAGCGGGGCCCGACCTGGACCACCATGTCAAAGCAGGACCCAACCTGGACCATCATGTGCAGGACCCAACCTGGACCATCATGTCAAAGCGGGGCCCAACCTGGACCACCATGTCAAAGCGGGACCCAACCTGGACCGTCATGTGAAAGCGTGACCCAACCTGGACAAACCTGGACCGTCATGTGAAAGCGTGACCCGACCTAGACCGTCGTGTCAAAGCGGGGCCCAACCTGGACCACCATGTCAAAGCGGGACCCAACCTGGACCGTCATGTGAAAGCGTGACCCAACCTGGACAAACCTGGACCGTCATGTGAAAGCGTGACCCGACCTAGACCGTCGTGTCAAAGCGGGGCCCAACCTGGACCACCATGTCAAAGCGGGACCCAACCTGGACCGTCATGTGAAAGCGTGACCCAACCTGGACAAACCTGGACCGTCATGTGAAAGCGTGACCCGACCTGGACCGTCGTGTCAAAGCGGGACCCGACCTGGACCGTCGTGTCAAAGCGGGACCCGACCTGGACCACCATGTCAAAGCAGGACCCGACCTGGACCGTCGTGTCAAAGCAGGGCCCGACCTGGACCGTCGTGTCGAAGCGGGGCCCGACCTGGACCGTCGTGTCAAAGCGGGACACAACCTGGACCATCATGTCAAAGCGGGACCCGACCTGGACCGTCGTGTCAAAGCGGGACCCGACCTGGACCGTCGTGTCAAAGCGGGACCCGACCTGGACCATCATGTCAAAGCGGGACCCGACCTGGACCGTCGTGTCAAAGCGGGACCCGACCTGGACCGTCATGTCAAAGCGGGACCCGACCTGGACCGTCGTGTCAAAGCGGGACCCGACCTGGACCACCATGTCAAAGCAGGACCCGACCTGGACCGTCGTGTCAAAGCAGGACCCGACCTGGACCGTCGTGTCAAAGCGGGACACAACCTGGACCACCATGTCAAAGCAGGACCCGACCTGGACCGTCGTGTCAAAGCGGGACACAACCTGGACCATCATGTCAAAGCGGGACCCGACCTGGACCATCAAGTCAAAGCGGGACCCGACCTGGACCATCAAGTCAAAGCGGGACCCGACCTGGACCATCAAGTCAAAGCGGGACCCGACCTGGACCGTCGT
This sequence comes from Nerophis ophidion, assembly GCF_033978795.1. Lineage (NCBI taxonomy): Eukaryota > Metazoa > Chordata > Actinopteri > Syngnathiformes > Syngnathidae > Nerophis > Nerophis ophidion. The sequence goes on from NC_084625.1 coordinate 2,663,077, forward strand.
GTCAAAGCGGGACCCGACCTGGACCGTCGTGTCAAAGCGGGACCCGACCTGGACCACCATGTCAAAGCAGGACCCGACCTGGACCGTCGTGTCAAAGCAGGGCCCGACCTGGACCGTCGTGTCGAAGCGGGGCCCGACCTGGACCGTCGTGTCAAAGCGGGACACAACCTGGACCATCATGTCAAAGCGGGACCCGACCTGGACCATCAAGTCAAAGCGGGACCCGACCTGGACCATCAAGTCAAAGCGGGACCCGACCTGGACCATCAAGTCAAAGCGGGACCCGACCTGGACCATCAAGTCAAAGCGGGACCCGACCTGGACCACCGTGTCAAAGCGGGACCCGACCTGGACCGTCGTGTCGAAGCGGGACCCGACCTGGACCGTCGTGTCGAAGCGGGACCCGACCTGGACCGTCGTGTCGAAGCGGGACCCGACCTGGACCGTCGTGTCAAAGCGTGACCCGACCTGGACGGTCGTGTCAAAGCGGGGCCCAACCTGGACGGTCGTGTCGAAGCGGGACCCGACCTGGACCGTCGTGTCGAAGCGGGACCCGACCTGGACCGTCGTGCCGAAGCGGGACCCGACCTGGACCGCCATGTCAAAGCGGGACCCGACCTGGACCGTCGTGTCGAAGCGGGACCCGACCTGGACCGTCGTGCCGAAGCGGGACCCGACCTGGACCGCCATGTCAAAGCGTGACCCGACCTGGACGGTCGTGTCAAAGCGGGACCCGACCTGGACCACCATGTCAAAGCGGGACCCGACCTGGACCACCATGTCAAAGCGGGACCCGACCTGGACCATCAAGTCAAAGCGGGACCCAACCTGGACCGTCGTGTCAAAGCGGGACCCGACCTGGACCACCATGTCAAAGCGGGACCCGACCTGGACCATCAAGTCAAAGCGGGACCCAACCTGGACCGTCGTGTCAAAGCGGGACCCGACCTGGACCGTCGTGTCAAAGCGGGACCCGACCTGGACCACCATGTCAAAGCGGGACCCGACCTGGACCATCATGTCAAAGCGGGACCCAACCTGGACCGTCATGTCAAAGCGGGACCCAACCTGGACCGTCGTGTCAAAGCGGGACCCGACCTGGACCGTCGTGTCAAAGCGGGACCCGACCTGGACCGTCGTGTCAAAGCGGGACCCGACCTGGACCGTCGCGTCAAAGCGGGACCCGACCTGGACCGTCGTGTCAAAGCGGGACCCGACCTGGACCGTCGTGTCAAAGCGGGACCCGACCTGGACCGTCGCGTCAAAGCGGGACCCGACCTGGACCGTCGCGTCAAAGCGGGACCCGACCTGGACCGCCGTGTCAAAGCGGGACCCGACCTGGACCGCCGTGTCAAAGCGGGACCCGACCTGGACCGCCGTGTCAAAGCGGGACCCGACCTGGACCGCCGTGTCAAAGCGGGACCCGACCTGGACCGCCGTGTCAAAGCGGGACCCGACCTGGACCGTCGTGTCAAAGCGGGGCCCGACCTGGACCGTCGTGTCAAAGCGGGACCCGACCTGGACCACCATGTCAAAGCGGGACCCAACCTGGACCACCATGTCAAAGCGGGACCCAACCTGGACCACCATGTCAAAGCGGGCCCGACCTGGACCATCAAGTCAAAGCAGGACCCAACCTGGACCGTCATGTCAAAGCGGGACCCAACCTGGACCACCATGTCAAAGCAGGACCCGACCTGGACCACCATGTCAAAGCGGGCCCGACCTGGACCATCATGTCAAAGCGGGGCCCGACCTGGACCGTCATGTCAAAGCAGGACCCAACCTGGACCGTCATGTCAAAGCGGGACCCAACCTGGACCGTCATGTCAAAGCGGGACCCGACCTGGACCACCATGTCAAAGCGGGGCCCGACCTGGACCACCATGTCAAAGCAGGACCCAACCTGGACCATCATGTGCAGGACCCAACCTGGACCATCATGTCAAAGCGGGGCCCGACCTGGACCACCATGTCAAAGCAGGACCCAACCTGGACCATCATGTGCAGGACCCAACCTGGACCATCATGTCAAAGCGGGGCCCAACCTGGACCACCATGTCAAAGCGGGACCCAACCTGGACCGTCATGTGAAAGCGTGACCCAACCTGGACAAACCTGGACCGTCATGTGAAAGCGTGACCCGACCTAGACCGTCGTGTCAAAGCGGGGCCCAACCTGGACCACCATGTCAAAGCGGGACCCAACCTGGACCGTCATGTGAAAGCGTGACCCAACCTGGACAAACCTGGACCGTCATGTGAAAGCGTGACCCGACCTAGACCGTCGTGTCAAAGCGGGGCCCGACCTGGACCGTCGTGTCAAAGCGGGACCCGACCTGGACCATCATGTCAAAGCGGGACCCGACCTGGACCGTCATGTGAAAGCGTGACCCGACCTAGACCGTCGTGTCAAAGCGGGGCCCGACCTGGACCGTCGTGTCAAAGCGGGACCCGACCTGGACCATCATGTCAAAGCGTGACCCAACCTGGACAAACCTGGACCGTCATGTGAAAGCGTGACCCAACCTGGACAAACCTGGACCGTCATGTGAAAGCGTGACCCGACCTGGACAAACCTGGACCGTCATGTGAAAGCGTGACCCGACCTGGACCGTCGTGCCAAAGCGAGACCCGACCTGGACCGTCGTGTCAAAGCAGGACCCGACCTGGACCACCATGTCAAAGCGGGACCCAACCTGGACCATCATGTGAAAGCGTGACCCAACCTGGACAAACCTGGACCGTCATGTGAAAGCGTGACCCGACCTGGACCGTCGTGCCAAAGCGAGACCCGACCTGGACCGTCGTGTCAAAGCAGGACCCGACCTGGACCACCATGTCAAAGCGGGACCCAACCTGGACCATCATGTCAAAGCGTGACCCAACCTGGACAAACCTGGACCGTCATGTGAAAGCGTGACCCAACCTGGACAAACCTGGACCGTCATGTGAAAGCGTGACCCGACCTGGACCGTCATGTGAAAGCGGGACCCAACCTGGACAAACCTGGACCGTCATGTGAAAGCGTGACCCGACCTGGACCGTCGTGCCAAAGCGGGACCCGACCTGGACCGTCGTGTCAAAGCGGGACCCGACCTGGACCGTCATGTGAAAGCGTGACCCGACCTGGACCGTCGTGTCAAAGCGGGACCCGACCTGGACCGTCGTGTCAAAGCGGGACCCGACCTGGACCGTCGTGTCAAAGCAGGACCCGACCTGGACCACCATGTCAAAGCGGGACCCAACCTGGACCATCATGTCAAAGCGGGACCCAACCTGGACAAACCTGGACCGTCATGTGAAAGCGTGACCCGACCTGGACCGTCGTGTCAAAGCGGGACCCGACCTGGACCATCATGTCAAAGCGGGACCCGACCTGGACCGTCATGTGAAAGCGTGACCCGACCTAGACCGTCGTGTCAAAGCGGGACCCGACCTGGACCGTCGTGTCAAAGCGGGACCCGACCTGGACCGTCGTGTCAAAGCGGGACCCGACCTGGACCGCCGTGTCAAAGCGGGACCCGACCTGGACCGTCGTGTCAAAGCGGGACCCGACCTGGACCGCCGTGTCAAAGCGGGACCCGACCTGGACCGCCGTGTCAAAGCGGGACCTGACCTGGACCGTCGTGTCAAAGCGGGACCCGACCTGGACCGTCGTGTCAAAGCGGGACCCGACCTGGACCATCATGTCAAAGCGGGCCCAACCTGGACCACCATGTCAAAGCGGGCCCCGACCTGGACCGTCGTGTCAAAGCGGGACCCGACCTGGACCGTCGTGTCAAAGCGGGACCCGACCTGGACCGTCGTGTCAAAGCGGGACCTGACCTGGACCGTCATGTCAAAGCGGGCCCGACCTGGACCGCCGTGTCAAAGCGGGACCCGACCTGGACCGCCGTGTCAAAGCGGGACCCGACCTGGACCGTCGTGTCAAAGCGGGAACCGACCTGGACCGTCGTGTCAAAGCGGGACCCGACCTGGACCATCATGTCAAAGCGGGCCCAACCTGGACCACCATGTCAAAGCGGGCCCCGACCTGGACCGTCGTGTCAAAGCGGGGCCCGACCTGGACCATCATGTCAAAGCGGGACCTGACCTGGACCGTCGTGTCGAAGCGGGACCCGACCTGGACCGTCGTGTCGAAGCGGGACCCGACCTGGACCGTCGTGTCGAAGCGGGACCCGACCTGGACCGTCATGTCTAAGCGGGACCCGACCTGGACCGTCATGTCTAAGCGGGACCTAACCTGGACAAACCTGGACTGTCATGTGAAAGCGGGACCCAACCTGGACTGTCATGTCGAAGCGGGACCCAACCTGGACAAACCTGGACCGTCGTGTCAAAGCGGGACCCGACCTGGACCATCATGTCAAAGCGGGGCCCGACCTGGACCGTCGTGTCAAAGCGGGACCCGACCTGGACCGTCGTGTCAAAGCGGGACCCGACCTGGACCACCATGTCAAAGCGGGACCCGACCTGGACCATCGTGTCAAAGCGGGACCCGACCTGGACCATCATGTCAAAGCGGGCCCAACCTGGACCACCATGTCAAAGCGGGCCCCGACCTGGACTGTCGTGTCAAAGCGGGACCCGACCTGGACCATCATGTCAAAGCGGGACCCGACCTGGACCGTCGTGTCAAAGCTGGGCCCGACCTGGACCATCATGTCAAAGCGGGGCCCAACCTGGACCACCATGTCAAAGCGGGCCCCGACCTGGACCGTCGTGTCAAAGCTGGGCCCGACCTGGACCATCATGTCAAAGCGGGCCCAACCTGGACCACCATGTCAAAGCGGGCCCAACCTGGACCACCATGTCAAAGCGGGCCCAACCTGGACCACCATGTCAAAGCGGGCCCAACCTGGACCATCATGTCAAAGCGGGCCCAACCTGGACCACCATGTCAAAGCGGGCCCCGACCTGGACCGTCGTGTCAAAGCGGGACCCGACCTGGACCGTCGTGTCAAAGCGGGCCCAACCTGGACCACCATGTCAAAGCGGGCCCCGACCTGGACCGTCGTGTCAAAGCGGGGCCCGACCTGGACCATCATGTCAAAGCGGGACCCGACCTGGACCGTCGTGTCAAAGCGGGACCTAACCTGGACCGTCGTGTCAAAGCGGGACCCAACCTGGACCGTCATGTCAAAGCGGGACCCGACCTGGACCGTCATGTCAAAGCGGGACCCGACCTGGACCGTCGTGTCGAAGCGGGACCCGACCTGGACCGTCGTGTCGAAGCGGGACCCGACCTGGACCGTCATGTCTAAGCGGGACCTAACCTGGACAAACCTGGACTGTCATGTGAAAGCGGGACCCAACCTGGACTGTCATGTCGAAGCGGGACCCAACCTGGACAAACCTGGACCGTCGTGTCAAAGCGGGACCCGACCTGGACCATCATGTCAAAGCGGGGCCCAACCTGGACCGTCGTGTCAAAGCGGGACCCGACCTGGACCATCATGTCAAAGCGGGGCCCAACCTGGACCGTCGTGTCAAAGCGGGACCCGACCTGGACCACCATGTCAAAGCGGGACCCGACCTGGACCACCATGTCAAAGCGGGGCCCAACCTGGACCATCATGTCAAAGCGGGACCCGACCTGGACCACCATGTCAAAGCGGGGCCCAACCTGGACCATCATGTCAAAGCGGGACCCGACCTGGACCACCATGTCAAAGCGGGCCCAACCTGGACCACCATGTCAAAGCGGGACCCGACCTGGACCACCATGTCAAAGCGGGACCCGACCTGGACCACCATGTCAAAGCGGGACCCGACCTGGACCACCATGTCAAAGCGGGACCCGACCTGGACCACCATGTCAAAGCGGGACCCGACCTGGACCACCATGTCAAAGCGGGACCCGACCTGGACCACCATGTCAAAGCGGGACCCGACCTGGACAATCAAGTTGTTGTTAGGTTGTTTTTTTTTTAAAGGAAAACACAACATATTGTCAGGTTTGTACCTGACAATTTTGGTCATGTTTTAGTTTTTCCTCTGTCTCATTTCCTGTCTGCGCTCTTATTTTGGTTATTTCCCGATTGTCTCCCTGAGAGCTGCGGCTGATCGGCACCTGGCCACACCTGGTGTCAATCAGCCAGATGCTATTTAAACCTGCTTTGTCCTCCACTCTGGATTGGAGTATTGTTTCATTTTGTTGTTTGCTGTAAGCTATTCCCTGGATCCTGACTCCTGTTCCTGGTTTGTGGTTTCCTTTTCTTACTTTTGAACATTAAAACCATGTTTTCCTACTCAATGCCTGCCACCATCTCTGTATCTTTAGGATTTGTCAACACACTGTGACACACAGGCAATATTTTCCCAAACATTTCAAGGTGAAATGTATTCAGAAGTGGCTGGGGGGGAGGAAAGTCTGGGCTTCCCTGCTTAGGCTGCTGCCCCCGCGACCCGACCTCGGATAAGCGGAAGAAGATGGATGGATGGATGGATGTATTCTGTACATTAAATGCACCGGATTAAAAGGCTCACTGTCCATGTTTGAGGGGAAAAATGGATTTTAAGTGCGGAAAATACAGTAGTCCTTTGGAAGCGTAGTCCTGGATACCGAAGAAGCCTAGTCCTGGGCCTTGGAGGAGGTCCACCTCCCTTAGTGTCCCTCCCTGGCTGGATAAAACCATCAGCTGGTATGAAGTGAAAGCTGCAATGATGATTGGATCATGTGGAGAGGACATGATGGATGGATGGATGGATGGATGGATGTTGGGCTACCACCTCCCAAAGATCCTCTTGGTGAAGTCCTTTGGACTCCGGCAGGAGTTCTTGAGGTGAGTCGGCGTGCGCTGAATGTGATTCTTGATATTTTCACCGCGGCTGACCTCAACATAATCAATTATCTGCGCTGCGACGGCAAAAGAATGCAGAATGCTGATAAGACCTTGTCCACTTTTTATTTTCTTTAATGACCATTTGGCTCAATTTCCCTCGGGGGGGAGGAATTGTTTTTCTCGCTCTCCGCCTTTCGTAAAAGAGAATTATTCATCTCATCCTCTGGGGGAGAAGTCGATCTTTCCCACTAAGTCAGAGAGTTGTCACTTTTCGGTCACGCCGAGTGTAGGACCCCGGGTGTTGTTGATTTTTTAAGCCGGTGCTGCCGTTTCTTGACGGCACGCTTGTCAGGCTGGAATTGAAGCCGGCGCTACCATGGCAGGGACCGCCACGGTACTTTATGAAGAGCAGGGTGGGCAAAATAGGGCCCGCGGGCCACAAGCGGCCCGTTAAGATTCTCATTCCGGCCCCTCGGACGTCCCACATTGTTTCTTTAGAGCAGGGGTCACCAACGCCAGGTCGCCCGTAAGGACCAGATGAGTCGCCCGCTGGCCTGTTCTAAAAATAGCTCAAATAGCAGCACTTACCAGTGAGCTGCCGCTAATTTTTAAATTGTATTTATTTACTAGCAAGCTGGTCTCGCTTTTCTTAACATTTTTAATTCTAAGAGAGACAAAATTCAAACAGAATTTGAAAATCCCCAAAAATATTTTAAAGACTTGGTCTTCACTTATTAAAATATATATATATATTTTTTTTTAACTTTGCTTCTAATAACTTTCGGAAAGACAATTTTAGAGAAAAAATTAGAAATAAAAAATAATTTTAGGATTTTTAAACACATATACCTTTTTTACCTTTTTCAATTCCTTCCTCTTCTTTCCTGACGATTTAAATCAATGTTCAAGTAAATTTATTTTTTTCATTGTAAAGAATAATCAATTTTAATTAAATGTTTAATTTTAGCTTGTTTTATCGACGAATATTTGCAAAATATTTCTTCACTTATTAAAACTCAAAATCATCTAGAAAATCTGTAGAATCAAATTTAAATCTTATTTCAAAGTCTTTTGAATTTCTTCTAAAATTTTTGTTCCGGAAAATCTAGAAGAACTAATGATTTGTCTTTGTTAGAAATATAACTTGGTCCAATTTGTTATATATTCTAACAAAGTGCAGATTGGATTTTAACCTATTTAAAACATGTCATCAACATTTTAAAATTAATCTTAATCAGGAAAAATTACTAATGATGTTCTGTAAATTATTTTTTTTATTTTTTCAAAAAAATTCGAATTAGCTAGTTTTTTTCTCTTCTTTTTCGGTTGAATTTTGAATTTTAAAGAGTCAAAATTAAAGATAAACTTTATAAAATTTGTATATTTTTTGGTGTTTTTTCCTCTTTTGAACCTTTCAATTAAGTGTTTTTTTTCATCATTTATTCCCTATAAAAAACCTTCCGTAGAAGGAAAAAAATGTGACGGAATGACAGACAGAAATACACTTTTTTTAATTTATTTATTAATTTTTATTTGTTTTTTTATTTGTTTCTATATATATGTATGTATATATATATATATATATTGAGAGAAATCGTTAAGATTATCAATATTTCCACCAATATAAATATAATTAATCATCAATAATAACATAGTTAAAGGTATATTGAGCAAATAGTTTTTTCTGGCAATTTATTTGTGTATCAAACTGGTAGCCCTTGGCATTAATCAGCACCCAAGAAGTAGCTCTTGCTTTCAAAAAGGTTCCTGACCCCCGGTTTACATGTCCAGCAGTGAAAATGAATCCCCCCAAAAGGGACCAATACATTTAAATCTAAATCTATCTACAAAGCGGACAGGAAGCAGAACCTGACAAACTCCACCCACTTCAGGCACATTTTCTTTGAACTGTTTTGCAACCAAAGGCCACGGCTGTTTAGAAACCGCTGTTGTGATCAGGGAAAGTCCAAATAAAAGTGTACAATCTTTGGTCAGAGCGTGGTGCAAGACTGTACAAAGAGTACAGCCCCATCATTTCTCCTCATTGAGCTAAATTGTCTCTTTTTAATTCCTTGCTTCTGGTCTGTTTCATAGACGTCATCAAGGAAACGACTGCCAGATACATCCTGCGCACAAAGTAAATCGGGAAACATGCCTGGTGACTTGAACAATCCAGGTACTATCGTCACGTCACCTGAGTGGCAGCCTACAGGTGAAGAACACCTTCAATAACACCTGTATTGATCTGCCTTCGAAACAAGCGTATTGATTGTGTTGCCGAGCGTTCTCTCTCAACAAATGAACTCTCTGCTTTTTTGATTCGGACCAGCGCTATGATTCAAAGTCACGCTGACCTTTCCCCCGCCGGCATCTGTAGGGACGCCCGATTGATGGCGGCCGCGGCGGGCGCCGCGCCAAACACGCTGACCGCTCTTTTTCCGCCATTAAACATGAGTTATGTCACACTTCCCATTTAATCACATGATTGAGCGGCCGGGGCCCGCCTGACGGATGACACCTGCAGCCGCACTTAAAGGTAATGTTTGCACGCCCAACACTTCCGGGAAATGTTTTACATTAACCTTCACGTCGGTCGCTGGCCACGCGCGCAACGCTCACAACAATCAATACGGCCGCTATTAAGCTATGAATCATGTCGGCCCGCAAAGTCGCGTCTTGAGTCTGAAGCCACGCCCACTTCTGGAAAGTACCGGAGCAGTTTCACACGCCAGCACTGCGTTGGCCCCATCCATCCATCCATTTTCTACCGCTTGTTCCCTTCTGGGGTCGCGGGGGGCGCTGGCGCCTATCTCAGCTACAATCGGGCGGAAGGCGGGGTACACCCTGGACAAGTCGCCACCTCATCGCAGCACTGCGTTGGCATTTCTAGATTGTGTGGACCATACATTCTGTCTCCCAAGGGACAAAATGTAGAAAATACTTTAAAAACGTGCACTCTGCACAAAAACACTTAATAGAACAAAAATAAAGAGGTTGGCATGACAACAAATCAAGAATAACTTCAAAAATGAAAGTGCACAAAATGGAAAATTGGACAAAATAACTGAAAGACTCTACAGTATCACAGGAAACTAATTAAAGCAATTAAAAAAACTAACTTTTTATATATATATATCAATCAATGTTTACTTATATAGCCCTAAATCACTAGTGTCTCAAAGGGCTGCACAAACCACTACCACATCCACAATAGGCCCACATAAGGGCAAGGAAAAACTCACACCCAGTGGGACGTCGGTGACAATGATGACTATGAGAAACCTTGGAGAGGAGGAAAGCAATGGATGTCGAGCGGGTCTAACATGATACTGTGAAAGTTCAATCCATAATGGATCCAACACAGTCGCCAGAGTCCAGTCCAAAGCGGATCCAACACAGCAGCGAGAGTCCCGTCCACAGGAAACCATCCCAAGTGGAGGCGGATCAGCAGCGCAGAGATGTCCCCAGCCGATACACAGGCGAGCGGTACATGGCCACCGGATCGGACCGGACCCCCTCCACAAGGGAGAGTGGGACATAGGAGAAAAAGAAAAGAAACGGCAGATCAACTGGTCTAAAAAGGGAGTCTATTTAAAGGCTAGAGTATACAAATGAGTTTTAAGGTGAGACTTAAATGCTTCTACTGAGGTGGCATCTCGAACTGTTACCGGGAGGGCATTCCAGAGTACTGGAGCCCGAAATGAAAACGCTCTATAGCCCGCAGACTTTTTTTGGGCTTTGGGAATCACTAATAAGCCGGAGTCCTTTGAAGGCAGATTTCTTGCCGGGACATATGGTACAATACAATCGGCAAGATAGGATGGAGCTAGACCATGTAGTATTTTATATGTAAGTAGTAAAACTTTAAAGTCACATCTTAAGTGCACAGGAAGCCAGTGCAGGTGAGCCAGTATAGGTATATATGTATGTATATATGTATATAAAGGTATATACAGTATAGGTATATATGTATGTATATATGTATATAAAGGTATATACAGTATAGGTATATATGTATATAAAGGTATATACAGTATAGGTATATATGTATATAAAGGTATATACAGTATAGGTATATATGTATGTATATATGTATATAAAGGTATATACAGTATAGGTATATATGTATATAAAGGTATATACAGTATAGGTATATATGTATATAAAGGTATATACAGTAAAGGTATATATGTATATAAAGGTATATACAGTATAGGTATATATGTATGTATATATGTATATAAAGGTATATACAGTAAAGGTATATATGTATGTATATATGTATATAAAGGTTTATACAGTATAGGTATATATGTATGTATATATGTATATAAAGGTATATACAGTATAGGTATATATGTATGTATATATGTATATAAAGGTATATACAGTATAGGTATATATGTATGTATATATGTATATAAAGGTATATACAGTATAGGTATATATGTATATAAAGGTATATACAGTAAAGGTATATATGTATATAAAGGTATATACAGTATAGGTATATATGTATGTATATATGTATATAAAGGTATATACAGTAAAGGTATATATGTATGTATATATGTATATAAAGGTTTATACAGTATAGGTATATATGTATGTATATATGTATATAAAGGTATATACAGTACAGGTATATATGTATGTATATATGTATATAAAGGTATATACAGTACAGGCGTAATATGATCAAACTTTCTTGTTCTTGTCAAAAGTCTAGCAGCCGCATTTTGTACCAACTGTAATCTTTTAATGCTAGACATGGGGAGACCCGAAAATAATACGTTACAGTAGTCGAGGCGAGACGTAACAAACGCATGGATAATGATCTCGGCGTCTTTAGTGGACAGAATGGAGCGAATTTTAGCGATATTACGGAGATGAAAGAAGGTCGTTTTAGTAACGCTTTTAATGCGTGACTCAGAGAGAGAAGGGTCAAAGATAATACCCAGATTCTTTACCGAGTCACCTTGTTTTATTATTTGGTTGTCAAATGTTAAAGTTGTATTATTAAATAGAGGTCGGTGTCGAGCAGGACCGATAATCAGCATTTCCGTTTTTTTGGCGTTGAGTTGCAAAAAGTTAGCGGACATCCATTGTTTAATTTCATTAAGACACGCCTCCAGCTGACTACAATCCGGCGTGTTGGTCAGCTTTAGGGGCATGTAGAGTTGGGTGTCATCAGCATAACAGTGAAAGCTAACACCGTATTTGCGTATGATGTCACCTAGCGGCAGCATGTAGATGCTGAAGAGTGCTGTGTTGAAAAATTTTGAAAAATGTTATATGGCTCCTACGGAAATACATTTTGAAATTAGGGCTGGGCAACGATTAAAAATTGTAATCGAAGTTAATCGCACTATTTCTAGGATTAATCGCGATTAACTGCATTGTATACGCAAAGCCCAATAATGAATTCCAAAGTAGTGTGTAGTGCACCTTTATTGGAATATTCTCCCACATGAACAAAAGCGCCAAAACATTTGTTGCGCAAACACAATTTAGATCAGTCCTTGTTAAACAGTAGCAGTTAAATAGCATATTTGATGAAAATCAACTCAAAAAAATGTAAATACAAACATTTAAGCTTATTGCCACTGCCAGGGTATTTAAGTTATCCTGTTTGTTAGGCCCCTCCCACTTCCAAAGACATGCACATGGGGATAGGCCCCTCCCACTTCCAAAGACATGCACCTGGGGATAGTCCCCTCCCACCTCCAAAGACACGCACCTGGGAACAGGCCCCTCCCACCTCCAAAGACATGCACCTGGGGATAGGCCCCTCCCACCTGCAAAGACATGCACCTGGGGATAGGTTGCTTGGCAACACTAAATGGTCCCTAGTGTGTGAATGTTGTCTGTCTATCTGTGTTGGCCCTGCCATGAGGTGGCGACTTGTCCAGGGTGTACCCCGCCTTCCGCCCGATTGTAGCTGAGATAGGCGCCAGCGCCCCCCGCGACCCCGAAAGGGAATAAGCGGTAGAAAAAATGGATGGATGGATGGAACATAACATTTATCCTAACTGGATGGCCTAACTCTCAAATTTGGAGCCAAAGTAGGACTTCACACACTACAGTCAATATTTACAAAACTGAAAGGTAGTCTGAATAATGATAAAAAAGAATCTCAAAGTAATTTATAAAACAGAAGGTGGGCACAACATTCATTAACTCCAATGTGTGTGTGTTGCCCACTTGCTTGTAAATTGATGAAAACGGCAGTGTTTTGGTTTTTAGGTGTCTTGGTCATATCAAATGAAACTCATAATTAGTTTATTACAAAATGTAGATTGAAACATTAAAGGTTGACTATGAAGACTTACAAGAAAAACTACAGAAAAAGAATTCCAGCAGTCGATTGCCAGACTAAGTAAAACGGGCCGTTGCTAGGGACTCCGCTCCGCTCTGAACGGAGGACAGCAGAGGAGGACTGCTAAGCAGGATATATACCTTTTATGTTTCATTTGTACCCTCATTAACAGCATCATAAATGACTTGTAGCTTGTTACAGGGACAGTGGAGGCTCTCTGCCTTCCAAACCACTGCTGCTCAGAGCCTCCGCTGTCACTGCTCTCGTCAAGTTGTAAAAAAAAAAAAAAAGGAACTCCGTAGCACCGAAAGTCCGCGACGATAAGCGTGTTTATGACAGATAAGACAACACAAATACACCCATCTTAACAAGTATATGATACATGTAGACAACTTTTCCTTTTCTTTTACTTTCATACTGCAACAGTGATTGGATGTTTACTGAGGGCTGAGGGGTGTGGAATGGTGAATACACGCACAGCGGAGGGAGGGATGAGAGGGAAGCCGACACTACTATATCGCCTGTGTCCCTTTTTCGGCGGATTTTTCCGCTAGTGCAGATAATTTTGTCAACTTGTAATGTGGTAATTTTGTGAGTTTATTCAAATTCACTCTCTCAAATTTTGATTTGTGGGGGCAAGACATTTATTTAAGGGGGCTCTGCCCCCTCTTGCCCCTGCGTAGAGCCGGCCATGTTCCCGACCCCTGGTATACATGTATGTATATATGTATGTATATGTGTAAATATATATATGTATGTGGGCTTCACGGTGGCAGAGGGGTTAGTGCGTCTGCCTCACAATACCAAGGTCCTGCAGTCCTGGGTTCAAATCCAGGCTCGGGATCTTGCTGTGTGGAGTTTGCATGTTCTCCCCGTGACTGCGTGGGTTCCCTCCGGGTACTCCGGCTTCCTCCCACCTCCAAAGACATGCACCTGGGGTATAGGCCCCTCCCACCTCCAAAGACATGCACCTGGGGATAGGCCCCTCCCACCTCCAAAGACATGCACCTGGGGATAGGCCCCTCCCACTTCCAAAGACATGCACCTGGGGATAGGCCCCTTCCACCTCCAAAGACATGCACCTGGGGATAGGCCCCTCCCACCTCCAAAGACATGCACCTGGGGATAGGCCCCTCCCACCTCCAAAGACATGCACCTGGGGATAGGCCCCTCCCACCTCTAAAGAAATGCACCTGGGGATAGGCTCCTCCCACTTCTAAAGACATGCACCTGGGGATAGGTTGATTGGCAACACTAAATGGTCCCTAGTGTGTGAATGTTGTCTGTCTATCTGTGTTGGCCCTGCGATGAGGTGGCGACTTGTCCAGGGTGTACCCCGCCTTCCGCCCGATTGTAGCTGAGATAGGCGCCAGCGCCCCCCGCGACCCCGAAAGGGAATAAGCGGTAGAAAAAATGGATGGATGGATGGAACATAACATTTATCCTAACTGGATGGCCTAACTCTCAAATTTGGAGCCAAAGTAGGACTTCACACACTACAGTCAATATTTACAAAACTGAAAGGTAGTCTGAATAATGAGAAAAAAGAATCTCAAAGTAATTTATAAAACAGAAGGTGGGCACAACATTCATTAACTCCAATGTATGTGTGTTGCCCACTTGCTTGTAAATTGATGAAAATGGCTGTGTTTTTGTTTTTAGGTGTCTTGCTCACATCAAATGAAACGTATAATTAGTTTATTACAAAATGTAGATTGAAACATTAAAGGTTGACTATGTAGACTTACAAGAAAAAAAGAAAAAGAATTCCAGCAGTCGATTGCCAGACTAAGTAAAACGGGCCGTTGCTAGGGACTCCGCTCCGCTCTGAACGGAGGACAGCAGAGGAGGACTGCTAAGCAGGATATATACCTTATGTTTCATTTGTACCCTCATTAACAGCATCATAAATGACTTGTAGCTTGTTACAGGGACAGTGGAGGCTCTCTGCCTTCCAAACCACTGCTGCTCAGAGCCTCCGCTGTCACTGCTCTCGTCAAGTTGTAAAAAAAAAAAAAAAGGAACTCCGTAGCACCGAAAGTCCGCGACGATAAGCGTGTTTATGACTGATAAGACAACACAAATACACCCATCCTAACAAGTATATGATAAATGTAGACAACTTTTCCTTTTCTTTTACTTTCATACTGCAACAGTGATTGGATGTTTACTGAGGCCTGAGGGGTGTGGAATGGTGAATACACGCACAGCGGAGGGAGGGATGAGAGGGAAGCCGACACTACTATATCGCCTGTGTCCCTTTTTCGGCGTATTTTTCCGCTAGTGCAGATAATTTTGTCAACTTGTAATGTGGTAATTTTGCGAGTTTATTCAAATTTACTCTCTCAAATTTTGATTTGAGGGGGCAAGACATTTATTTAAGGGGGCTCTGCCCCCTCTTGCCCCTGCGTAGAGCCGGCCATGTTCCCGACCCCTGGTATACATGTATGTATATATGTATGTATATGTGTAAATATATATATGTATGTGGGCTTCACGGTGGCAGAGGGGTTAGTGCGTCTGCCTCACAATACGAAGGTCCTGCAGTCCTGGGTTCAAATCCAGGCTCGGGATCTTTCTGTGTGGAGTGTGCATGTTCTCCCCGTGAATGCGTGGGTTCCCTCCGGGTACTCCGGCTTCCTCCCACCTCCAAAGACATGCACCTGGGGATAGGCCCCTCCCACCTCCAAAGAAATGCACCTGGGGATAGGCCCCTCCCACTTCCAAAGACATGCACCTGGGGATAGGCCCCTTCCACCTCCAAAGACATGCACCTGGGGATAGGCCCATCCCACTTCCAAAGACATGCACCTGGGGATAGGCCCCTCCCACCTCCAAAGACATGCACCTGGGGATAGGCCCCTCCCACCTCCAAAGACATGCACCTGGGGATAGGCCCCTCCCACTTCCAAAAACATGCACCTGGGGATAGGTTGATTGTCAACACTAAATGGTCCCTAGTGTGTGAATGTCGTCTCTCTATCTGTGTTGGCCCTGCGATGAGGTGGCGACTTGTCCAGGGTGTACCCCGCCTTCCGCCCGATTGTAGCTGAGATAGGCGCCAGCGCCCCCCGCCACCCCGAAAGGGAATAAGCGGTAGAAAAAATGGATGGATGGATGGAACATAACATTTATCCTAACTGGAAGGCCTAACTCTCAAATTTGGACCCAAAGTAGGACTTCACACACTACAGTCAATATTTACAAAACTGAAAGGTAGTCTGAATAATGATAAAAAAGAATCTCAAAGTAATTTATAAAACAGAAGGTGGGCACAACATTCATTCACTCCAATGTGTGTGTGTTGCCCACTTGCTTGTAAATTGATGAAAACGGCTGTGTTTTTGTTTTTAGGTGTCTTGGTCATATCAAATAAAACATATAATTAGTTTATTACAAAATGTAGATTGAAACATTAAAGGTTGACTATGTAGACTTACAAGAAAAAAAGAAAAAGAATTCCAGCAGTCGATTGCCAGACTAAGTAAAACGGGCCGTTGCTAGGGACTCCGCTCCGCTCTGAACGGAGGACAGCAGAGGAGGACTGCTAAGCAGGATATATACCTTATGTTTCATTTGTACCCTCATTAACAGCATCATAAATGACTTGTAGCTTGTTACAGGGACAGTGGAGGCTCTCTGCCTTCCAAACCACCGCCGCTGTCACTGCTCTCGTCAAGTTGTAAAAAAAAAAAAAAAGGAACTCCGTAGCACCGAAAGTCCGCGACGATAAGCGTGTTTATGACTGATAAGACAACACAAATACACCCATCCTAACAAGTATATGATAAATGTAGACAACTTTTCCTTTTCTTTTACTTTCATACTGCAACAGTGATTGGATGTTTTCTGAGGGCTGAGGGGTGCGTGCGGGTGTGGAATGGTGAATACACGCACAGCGGAGGGAGGGATGAGGGATGAGAGGGAAGCCGACACTACTATATCGCCTGTGTCCCTTTTTCGGCGTATTTTTCCGCTAGTGCAGATAATTTTGTCAACTTGTAATGTGGTAATTTTGTGAGTTTATTCAAATTTACTCTCTCAAATTTTGATTTGAGGGGGCAAGACATTTATTTAAGGGGGCTCTGCCCCCTCTTGCCCCTGCGTAGAGCCGGCCATGTTCCCGACCCCTGGTATACATGTATGTATATATGTATGTATATGTGTAAATATATATATGTATGTGGGCTTCACGGTGGCAGAGGGGTTAGTGCGTCTGCCTCACAATACGAAGGTCCTGCAGTCCTGGGTTCAAATCCAGGCTCGGGATCTTGCTGTGTGGAGTTTGCATGTTCTCCCCGTGACTGCGTGGGTTCCCTCCGGGTACTCTGGCTTCCTCCCACCTCCAAAGACATGCACCTGGGGGATAGGCCCCTCCCACCTCCAAAGACATGCACCGGGGGATAGGCCCCTCCCACCTCCAAAGACATGCACCTGGGGATAGGCCCCTCCCACCTCCAAAGACATGCACCTGGGGATAGGCCCCTCCCACTTCCAAAGACATGCACCTGGGGATAGGCCCCTCCCACCTCCAAAGACATGCACCTGGGGATAGGCCCCTCCCACCTCCAAAGACATGCACCTGGGGATAGGCCCCTCCCACCTCCAAAGACATGCACCTGGGGATAGTCCCCTCCCACTTCTAAAGACATGCACCTGGGGATAGGCCCCTTCCACCTCCAAAGACATGCACCTGGGGATAGGCCCCTCCCACTTCCAAAGACATGCACCTGGGGATAGGCCCCTCCCACTTCCAAAGACATGCACCTGGGGATAGGCCCCTCCCACCTCCAAAGACATGCACCTGGGGATAGGTTGATTGGCAACACTAAATGGTCCCTAGTGTGTGAATGTCGTCTCTCTATCTGTGTTGGCCCTGCGATGAGGTGGCGACTTGTCCAGGGTGTACCCCGCCTTCCGCCCGATTGTAGCTGAGATAGGCGCCAGCGCCCCCCGCCACCCCGAAAGGGAATAAGCGGTAGAAAATGGATGGATGGATATATTTGTATGTGTAGCTGAGATAGGCACCTGCGACCTTTTAAAAGGGAATAAGCAGTAGAAAATGGATGGATCTTTCTAGCAGCTTAGCAACCAGCAAAGCTTCCGCCCTCGCAAGACAGATTCTAAAGGAAGATTCCAAAGAAAGACTCCAAGGCTTCCTCTCTCTCTTTCAGGATTGTTTCCATCTCCTCTTTCTCCAAGTTGCTTTATCACTCTAGTTGCGCTGAAGACTGCGATCAATAAGTCTCGAAGGACTTGGGGAGGCGGGGCTAGAGACGTCGTCGTCCTGCAGCTAACCAGGTGTGAAATAACCGGGCAAAGCCGGCATTAATACTGATAAAGACGAGGTGTTCTCAAGGTGAAGCGCACTAAGAAAGTGATTCACGCCAGCTATTTTTAGACCCGGACCGAGACGTCTTTAACGCCGCAATATTGCCTCTAAATCAGAGTTCCCGTTCCCGCCGCGGATCCAGGCTTCAGGCGTTTGCCGCGGATCAAAAATTCATTTCAACGCCACGTCTGGCGTCGTCTCTGAAAGCCCCAAACTTTCGTCAGCGGCGGGAGGTTTTAGTCGCGCCACGCTTTGGATCTGGCTTTTACAGAACCGCCGGCGACCCCCTCAGGGGTTTGTGACGTCACTACTTCTTCGGGGGATTTGATGGCGGAGGTAAACGCTGCTGCTCAAATGTCGCCGAGACAGGAAACAGGATCGTTTAGATCAGGGGTCAGCAACCTTTTTGAAAGCAAGAGCTACTTCTTGGGTGCTGATTAATGCCAAGGGCTACCAGTTTGATACGCACTTAAATAAATTGCCAGAAATAACCAAATTGCTCAATTTACCTTTGACTCTATGTTCAATCAATCAATCAATCAATGTTTATTTATATAGCCCCAAATCACAAATGTCTCAAAGGACTGCACAAGTCATTATGACTACAACATCCTCGGAAGAACCCACAAAAGGGCAAGGAAAACTCACACCCAGTGGGACGCCAGTGACAATGCTGACTATGAGAAACCTTGGAGAGGACCTCAGATGTGGGCAACCCCCCCCCCCTCTAGGGGACCGAAAGCAATGGATGTGGAGCGGGTCTAACATGATACTGTGAAAGTTCAATCCATAGTGGCTCCAAGACAGCAGCGAGAGTCCCGTCCACAGGAAACCATCTCAAGCGGATCAGCAGCGTAGAGATGTCCCCAACCAATACAGGCGAGCGGTCCATCCTGGGTCTCGACTCTGGACAGTCAGTACTTCATCCATGGTCAACGGACCGGACCCCCTCCACAAGGGAGGGGGGGACATAGGAGAAAGAAAAGAAGCGGCAGATCAACTGGTCTAAAAAGGAGGTCTATTTATTTATGTTATTATAAATAATTATCGATATTTATTTTTGTGGAATCATTTCTCACAATAAATATACAAACCCTGTTTCCATATGAGTTAGGAAATTGTGTTTGATGTAAATATAAACAGAATACAATGATTTGAAAATAATTTTCAACCCATATTCAGTTGAATGCACTAAAAAGACAACATATTTGATGTTCAAATTCATTAACTTTATTTATTTTTCTGCAAAAAATAATTAACTTAGGATTTCATGGCTGCAACACGTGCCAATGTAGTTGGGAAAGGGCATGTTCACCACTGTGTTACATCACCTTTTCTTTTAACCACACTCAATAAACGTTTGGGAACTGAGGAAACTAATTGTTGAAGCTTTGAAAGTGGAATTCTTTCCCATTCTTGTTTTATGTAGAGCTTCAGTCCTTCAACAGTCCGGGGTCTTTGCTGTCCTATTTTACGCTTCACACATTTTCCATGGGAGACAGGTCTGGACTGCAGGCGGGCCAGGAAAGTACCCGCACTCTTTTACTACGAAGCCACGCTGTTGTAACACGTGCTGAATGTGGCTTGGCATTGTCTTGCTGAAATAAGCAGGGGCGTCCATGAAAAAGGCAGCATATGTTGTTCCAAAACCTGTATGTACCTTTCAGCATTAATGGTGCCTTCACAGATGTGTAAGTTACCCATGCCTTGGGCACTAATGCACCCCCATACCATCACACATGCTGGCTTTTGAATAACAGTCTGGATGGTTCACTTCCCCTTTGGTCCGGATGACATGATGTCGAATATTTCCAAAAACAATTTGAAATGTGGACTCGTCAGACCACAGAACACTTTTCCACTTCGCATCAGTCCATCTTAGATGATCTCGGGCCCAGAGAAGCCGACGGCGTTTCTGGATGTTGTTGATAAATGGCTTTCGCTTTGCATAGTAGAGCTTTAACTTGCACTTACAGATGTAGCGACCAACTGTATTTAGTGACAGTGGTTTTCTGAAGTGTTCCTGAGCCCATGTGGTGATATCCTTTAGAAATTGATGTCGGTTTTTGATACAGTGCCGTCAGAGGGATGGAAGGTCACGGTCATTCAATGTTGGTTTCCGGCCATGCTGCTTACGTGGAGTGATTTCTCCAGATTCTCTGAACCTTTTGATGGTATTATGGAGCGTAGATGTTGAAATCCCTGAATTTCTTGCAATGTCACTTTGAGAAAGGTTGTTCTTAAACTGTTTGACTATTTGCTCACACAGTTGTGGACAAAGGGGTGTACCTCGCCCCATCCTTTCTTGTGAAACACTGAAATTTTTTTGGGAAGCTGTTTTTATAGCCAATCATGGCACCCACCTGTTCCCAATTAGCCTGCACACCTGTGGGATGTTCCAAATAAGTGGTTGATGAGCATTCCTCAACTTTATCAGTATTTATTGCCACCTTTCCCAGCTTCTTTGTCACGTGTTGCTGGCATCAAATTCTAAAGTTATTGATTATTTGCACTTTATATATATATATATATATATGTATATATATATATATGTATATATATATATACACACACACAAAATAATAGGTGTATAAATGACACAATATGTTACTACAGACTAATTAGGAGTCTTGTTTTGTTTACTTACTACTACAAGAAAAGTTGTCTAGTATGCTCACTATTTTATTGAAGGACTAAATTACAATAGTAAACATCGTGTATATATTACATATCATGAATGTTACTAGATACTACATATACGCTTACATCATGTATATATTACATGTTATTATGAATGTTACTAGATACTACATATATACCTACATCATGTATATACTACATGTTGTTATGAAGGTTACTAGATACTACATATATACCTACATCATGTATATATTACATGTTATTATGAATGTTACTAGATACTACATATATAATTACATCATGTATTTATTAAATGTTATTATGAATATTACTACATGACATAGATACCTACATCATGTATATATTACATGTTGTTATGAATGTTACTAGATACCACATATACACTAACATCATGTATATATTACATGTTATTATGAATGTTACTAGATACTACATATATACTTACATCATGTATAAATTAAATGTTATGAATATTACTAATGACATATATACTTACATCATGTATATATTACATGTTATTATGAATGTTACTAGATACTACATATATACTTACATCATGTATACATTACATCTTATCATGAATGTTACTAGATACTAAATATATGCTTACATCTCTATACTACATGTTGTTATGCATGTTACTAGATACTACTTATATATACTTACATCATGTGTATATTACATGTTATTATGAATGTTACTAGATACTACATATACACTTACATGATGTATATATTACATATCATAAATGTTACTAAATACTACATATACACTTACATCATGTATATATTACATGTTATTATGAATGATACTAGATACTACATTTTAATTACATCATGTATATATTAAATGTTATTATGAATATTACTACATGACATAGATACAGTACCTACATCATGTATATATTACGTATTATGAATGTCACTAGATACTACATATATACTTACATCATGTATATATTACATGTTATTATGAATGTTACTAGATACTACATATATACTTACATCATGTATATATTACACGTTATTATGAATGTTACTAGATACTACATATATACTTACATCATGTATATATTACATGTTATTATGAATGTTACTAGATACTACATATATACTTACATCATGTATATATTACATGTTATTAAGAATTTTACTAGATATTACATATATAATTACATCATATATATATTACATGTTATTATGAATGTTACTAGATACTACATATATAATTACATGTATATATTAAATGTTATTATGAATATTACTACATGACATAGATACAGTACCTACATCATGTATATATTACACGTTATTATGAATGTTACTAGATACTACATATATACTTACATCATGTATATATTACATGTTATTATGAATTTTACTAGATACTACATATATAATTACATCATGTATATATTACATGTTATTTTGAATGTTACTAGATACTACATATATAATTACATCATGTATATATTACATGTTATTTTGAATGTTACTAGATACTACATATATAATTACATCATGTATATATTAAATGTTATTATGAATATTACTACATGACATAGATACAGTACCTACATCATGTATATATTACATGTTATTATGAATGTTACTAGATACTACATATATACTTACATCATGTATATATTACATGTTATTAAGAATTTTACTAGATATTACATATATAATTACATCATGTATATATTACATGTTATTATGAATGTTACTAGATACTACATATATAATTACATCATGTATATATTACATGTTATTATGAAGGTTACAAGATACTACATATATACTTACATCATGTATATATTACATGTTATGAAGGTTACTAGATACTACATATATACTTACATCATGTATATATTACATGTTATTATGAATGTTACTAGATACTACATATGTACTTACATCATGTATATATTACATGTTATGAAGGTTACTAGATACTACATATATACTTACATCATGTATATATTACATGTTATGAAGGTTACTAGATACTACATATATACTTACATCATGTATATATTACATGTTATTATGAAGGTTACTAGATACTACATATATACTTACATCATGTATATATTACATGTTATGAAGGTTACTAGATACTACATATATACTTACATCATGTATATATTACATGTTATTATGAAGGTTACTAGATACTACATATATACTTACATCATGTATATATTACATGTTATTATGAATGTTACTAGATACTACATATATACTTACATCATGTATATATTACATGTTATGAAGGTTACTAGATACTACATATATACTTACATCATGTATATATTACATGTTATTATGAAGGTTACTAGATACTACATATATACTTACATCATGTATATATTACATGTTATTATGAATGTTACTAGATACTACATATATACTTACATCATGTATATATTACATGTTATTATGAATGTTACTAGATACTACATATGTACTTACATCATGCATATATTAAGATTTTTTTGTCCAAATGAAGACAATAATGACATTTTTTTTGTGGTCCCCTTTATTTAGAAAAAGTATCAAAGTATTGCTATGCAGACAAGCCTACTATGAATACGCTTGTTTGCCCGCCAAGTGCTTGAGCCAGTGCCAAGTCTGCAATCGGATCTGCAATATTGGTATGAAGATACGTCTTGGTACCGGTACTAAAATATTGGAATGGGGCCAAAATACCACATAGGTTGACCTTTACTAACGATCTACAAACCGAGGAACAGAATCTGGTCTTTTTTGACAGCCGTCTTTCAAGTAGGGTTGGGGAAAAAAAACCCGTCTCCCTGGCGTCATTACGCCGACATGAGAGTCGGAGGACTTGTCCGAGTCTTGTCACTTCCCTAATTGGGCGAATCAAGGTGCCGCTCATGCCTGCGGATCCACGTTTATTAGCCTAATCAGCTCTCTGGAGGCCAGGCCGGCGCCGTCAGACCCTCCTGGAGTTGGTAATAAGGTCCCGGGTCAAGATGGGGTCGGAGCGCTGTGATCATTTTAACGGCGAGGAGTAGGGCGGCGTGCGGCTGAGACGATTATAGCGGAAATGTGGCGTGGAGGTCCTGGACAGCAGCTGTGTTTTACAGCCCGATCCTCATGAATATTCAAAGTCCAGGCGGGCAGGAATGTGTTCCAATTAAAGGTCTTCCTGTCTCTTACTTACCCTGCCGGCGCCCGCTTGCTTACTAGGACCCCCTGAAGAGTGCATGTGGCTTCCACTCGCAGCGCTGGCTGGAATTAAACACATTTATTTGGAAAACAAAGCAAGGAGTAAACACAACTAGGCCGGGAGAAAGAAAAAGTGTTTCCAGAAGTTGCTGCTGGACTAAAAGAGGCAAGGATATACTTTAGACCAGGGGGGGGTCCTAACTTTTTAACCCTACCCTTGTTTTGCCATTGTTGCATTTTTTTGTTTTTTGAAACATGACTAGGGGAGGTTGTTTGGATTGGGTCATATAAGTAAATGCCACGCTAATAGCCCTAGTGTGTGAATGTGAGTGTGAAAGTTGTCTGTCTATCTGTGTTGGCCCTGCGGTGAGGTGGCGACTTGTCCAGGGTGTACCCCGCCTTCCGCCCGATTGTAGCTGAGATAGGCGCCAGCACCCCCCGCCACCCCAAAAGGGAATAAGCGGTAGGAAATGGATGGATGGAAGTCATTGATCTGATCTACTCACATTATCCACCAAACCCTAAGCTGTTTTTTTTAAGTTGGATTTTATTTTGTTTTTTGCACCATGACTAGGGGGGGTTGTTTGGATTGGGTCATATAAGTAAATGCCGCGCTAATAGCCCTAGTGTGTGAATGTGAGTGTGAAAGTTGTCTGTCTATCTGTGTTGGCCCTGCGATGAGGTGGCGACTTGTCCAGGGTGTATCCCGCCTTCTGCCCGATTGTAGCTGATAGGCACCAGCGGCCCCAAAAGGGAATAAGCGGTAGAAAATGGATGGATGGAAGTCATTGATCTGATCTACTCACATTATCCACCAAACCCTAACCTGTTTTTTTTTAAGTTGGATTTTATTTTGTTTTTTGCACCATGACTAGGGGGGGTTGTTTGGAATGTGTCATATAAGTAAATGCTGCGCTTGTTTTCACTTTCAAAAGTCATTGGTCTGATCTACTCACATTATCCACCAAACCCTAACCTGTTTTTTTTTAAGTTGGATTTTATTTTGTTTTTTGCACCATGACTAGGGGGGGTTGTTTGGATTGTGTCATATAAGTAAATGCTGCGCTTGTTTTCACTTTCAAAAGTCATTGATCTGATCTACTCACATTATCCACCAAACCCTAACCTGTTTTTTTTTAAGTTGGATTTTATTTTGTTTTTTGCACCATGACTAGGGGGGGTTGTTTGGATTGTGTCATATAAGTAAATGCTGCGCTTGTTTTCACTTTCAAAAGTCATTGGTCTGATCTACTCACATTATCCACAAGATGCCAGGAAATATATTACATTCAGACACGGGCGGTGACTGTCTAACGATGTGTTGACTAATTGTTAAGATAGTTGATGACTAGTTGACTACCTTAAAGAGCAGTTGACTAATCATTAAGACAGTCTGACTAGTTGACTACCTTAAAAATTAGCCGACTAATGGTTAAGGGAAGAGTGAAATTAATGCAAAATGATCAAAATATTTAAATATTAAATGTTATTATGAAGGTTACTAGATACTACATATATACTTACATCATGTATATATTGCATGTTATTATGAAGGTTACTAAATACTACATATATACTTACATCATGTATATATTGCATGTTATTATGAAGGTTACTAGATACTACATATATACTTACATCATGTATATATTGTATGTTATTATGAAGGTTACTAGATACTACATTTATACTTAAAACATGTATATATTGTATGTTATTATGAAGGTTACTAGATACTACATTTATACTTAGATCATGTATATATTACATGTTATTATGAAGGTTACTAGATACTACATATATACTTACATCATGTATATATTGTAGGTTATTATGAAGGTTACTAGATACTACATTTATACTTACATCATGTATATATTACATGTTATTATGACTGTTACTAGATACTACATATATACTTACATCATGTATATATTGCATGTTATTATGAAGGTTACTGGATACTACATACATACTTACATCATGTATATATTGCATGTTATTATGAAGGTTACTAGATACTACATATATACTTACATCATGTATATATTGTATGTTATTATGAAGGTTACTAGATACTACATTTATACTTAAAACATGTATATATTGTATGTTATTATGAAGGTTACTAGATACTACATTTATACTTAGATCATGTATATAATACATGTTATTATGAAGGTTACTGGATACTACATACATACTTACATCATGTATATATTGTAGGTTATTATGAAGGTTACTAGATACTACATTTATACTTACATCATGTATATATTACATGTTATTATGAAGGTTACTAGACACTACATATATACTTATGTATATATTGCATGTTATTATGAAGGTTACTAGATACTACATATATACTTACATCATGTATATATTGTAGGTTATTATGAAGGTTACTAGATACTACATTTATACTTACATCATGTATATATTACATGTTATTATGAAGGTTACTAGATACTACATATATACTTACATCATGTATATATTGTAGGTTATTATGAAGGTTACTAGATACTACATTTATACTTACATCATGTATATATTACATGTTATTATGAAGGTTACTAGATACTACATATATACCTACATCATGTATATATTAAATGTTATTATGAATATTACTACATGACATAGATACAGTACCTACATCATGTATATATTACATGTTATGAATTTTACTAGATACTACATATATACTTAAATCGTGTATATGTTTGTTATTATGAAGGTTACTAGATACTACATATATACTTACATCATGTATATATTTTATGTTATTATGAATGTTACTAGATACTACATTTATACTTACATCATGTATATATTACATATTATGAAGGTTACTACATATAAACTTACATCATGTATATATTGTATGTTATTATGAAGGTAACTAGATACTACATTAATACTTACATCATGTATATATTACATATTATGAATGTTACTAGATACTACATATATACTTACATCATGTATATATTACATGTTATTATGAATGTTACTAGATACTACATATATACTTACATCATGTATATATTACATGTTATTATGAATGTTACTAGATACTACATATATACTTACATCATGTATATATTACATGTTATTATGAAGGTTACTAGATACTACATATATACTTACATCATGTATATATTACATGTTATTATGAAGGTTACTAGATACTACATTTATACTTAAAACATGTATATATTGTATGTTATTATGAAGGTTACTAGATACTACATTTATACTTAGATCATGTATATATTACATGTTATTATGAAGGTTACTAGATACTACATATATACTTACATCATGTATATATTGTAGGTTATTATGAAGGTTACTAGATACTACATTTATACTTACATCATGTATATATTACATGTTATTATGAAGGTTACTAGATACTACATATATACTTATATCATGTATATATTGCATGTTATTATGAAGGTTACTAGATACTACATATATACTTACATCATGTATATATTGCATGTTATTATGAAGGTTACTAGATACTACATATATACTTACATCATGTGTATATTGTATGTTATTATGAATGTTACTAGATACTACATTTATACTTAAAACATGTATATATTATATGTTATTATGAAGGTTACTAGATACTACATATATACTTACATCATGTGTATATTGTATGTTATTATGAATGTTACTAGATACTACATTTATACTTACATCATGTATATATTACATATTATGAAGGTTACTACATATATACTTACATCATGTATATATTGTATGTTATTATGAAGGTAACTAGATACTACATTAATACTTACATCATGTATATATTACATGTTATTATGAAGGTTACTAGATACTACATTAATACTTACATCATGTATATATTACATGTTATTATGAAGGTTACTAGATACTACATATATACTTACATCATGTATATATTGCATGTTATTATGAAGGTTACTAGATACTACATATATACTTACATCATGTGTATATTGTATGTTATTATGAAGGTTACTAGATACTACATTTATACTTAAAACATGTATATATTATATGTTATTATGAAGGTTACTAGATACTACATTTATACTTAGATCATGTACATATTACATGTTATTATGAAGGTTACTAGATACTACATATATACTTACATCATGTATATATTGTAGGTTATTATGAAGGTTACTAGATACTACATATATACTTACATCATGTATATATTGCATGTTATTATGAAGGTTACTAGATACTACATATATACTTACATCATGTATATATTGTATGTTATTATGAAGGTTACTAGATACTACATTTATACTTAAAACATGTATATATTGTATGTTATTATGAAGGTTACTAGATACTACATTTATACTTAGATCATGTATATATTACATGTTATTATGAAGGTTACTAGATACTACATATATACTTACATCATGTATATATTGTAGGTTATTATGAAGGTTACTAGATACTACATTTATACTTAAAACATGTATATATTGTATGTTATTATGAAGGTTACTAGATACTACATTTATACTTAAAACATGTATATATTGTATGTTATTATGAAGGTTACTAGATACTACATTTATACTTAGATCATGTATATATTACATGTTATTATGAAGGTTACTAGATACTACATATATACTTACATCATGTATATATTGTAGGTTATTATGAAGGTTACTAGATACTACATATATACTTACATCATGTATATATTACATGTTATTATGAAGGTTACTAGATACTACATTTATACTTAAAACATGTATATATTGTATGTTATTATGAAGGTTACTAGATACTACATTTATACTTAGATCATGTATATATTACATGTTATTATGAATGTTACTAGATACTACATTTATACTTACATCATGTATATATTACATGTTATTATGAAGGTTACTAGATACTACATATATACTTACATCATGTATATATTGCATGTTATTATGAAGGTTACTAGATACTACATATATATATACTTCCAGTGTGTGTTTAAAACATTAATGGATGTTTTGAGAGCTATAATGAAGCAACTTCATTATCTCCATTGTTAGCTGATTTCTCCTAGCATTTATTTACGGGTTAGAATACATCAAGAAAAGATGTGTTGTTGTTTGACATAAAGATTGTGAGTGACAGGCAACATTTAAAAAAGTGCAGCTTCCGGCTTCCTGTATCACCAAGCTGTCAAAAAAAGCTCCATCAGCGAGTGTGCTCTTTGAAGCAGGAACATCATTAAATACCGTATTTCCTTGAATTGCCGCCGGGGCGCTAATTAATTTAAAACCTCTTCTCACTCTGGCGTTTACCAAAGGCATGCGGTAAATTTAGGCCTGCGCTTATAAATTTGAGTGTGATGTAAGGATACCATCATAAAAAGCACATTTAATTACAAAAACGTTATTATGTTCTTACCTTTACTTATAAATGAAGTCCATGCGCAGCTCCTTCTGATCAAAAGCATCGATAACTTGTTTATAGAAGTCTTCCTTATCTTTCTTCAGTTTTAAAAGTCTCTCTGTCTCGATGGAGATCTTCCTTTATTACCTCCTGCTTCCATTGAAAGTCCAATTTAGAAAACTGTTTTATTTTAGATATGTAATCCTCCATGTTAGAAGTGCAAGCGAGAGGAAAAAAATTAACGATGGCTGCTCACTCTTGCTGCTTGTTGTCACTTCTTCTGCAGCCAAAAAGGATCACTAGCGCCCTCTACCACCAGGAGGCGGGAGTCATTTAATGACTCATATTTGACACACGCAGCTATGGTATGTTAATAAAACATAGCTGCTTACTGTTCTTTTTAGCATATTCAATAGCTTGGACCTTTAATCCTACTGAATAGCTCTTAATCTTCTTCCCTTTATGCGATTTCAGCCTCCTCCATTTTGAAAATGATGACAGGTGACGTGACGAGTTTGACCCGGTGGAAATTCTAGGCATATGCTAATTATTTGGCGATACGAGTTTGACCCAGCAGTAATTCTAAACAGGCGCATACTATATACCCAGCGGCAATTCAAGCAAATACGGTAAATATAATCCATTATTACTACCCTCGGCAGCTTCTCAATAATTTCATGGATACATGTCCACTGTTTGACGTCCTGCTTCGGTGGAGTGACGGCACTCAGACCTCGTTGCCGGCTTCGATGGTTGTCGCCGGCTTCTAGGGAGGCTCATCATCTTAACCTACGCTTCCGGTTTAAAGCGGGGGGTGTCCAAAGTGCGGCTCTTGGCTAATTTTTAATTTTCGAAAGTAAACATGCTAACTTTTTTGCTAATTTTCCAAGTATGCACCTCAGTGTCTAATATGTTCCTTCACAATTGATACCTGTTAGTATGCTAGCACATTTTTTAGCACATTTTAGCACGCGTTACAGTTAGCATTTTAGCAGGCTAAAATTAGCATGCTTACTTTTTTCATCTAATTTAGCAGGTATATGCCTTAGTGTCTTATATGTTGGTATTTCAATAATAACTGTGAGCATGTTAGCTATTTTTTTAGGTATGCATCGCCGTCTTATTTTGTTACTTGAGGCATGCTAACATTAGCATGCAACAGATCTCAAAGAAAAAATGTTTGGTACTTGGCGCATATTACAATTGGCATTTTAGCATGCTAACATTAGCATGCTACAGACCTCAGAGTAAAATATTTTTGGTACATGGCACACGTTACAGTTAGCACTTTAGCAGTCCATAGTGGATCTAACATAATAGTGAGAGTCCAGTCCATAGTGGATCTAACATAATAGTGAGAGTCCAGTCCATAGTGGATCTAACATAATAGTGTGAGAGTCCAGTCCATAGTGGATCTAACATAATAGTGAGAGTCCAGTCCATAGTGAATCTAACATAATAGTGAGAGTCCAGTCCATAGTGGATCTAACATAATAGTGAGAGTCCAGTCCATAGTGGATCTAACATAATAGGGAGAGAGTCCAGTCCATAGTGGATCTAACATAATAGTGTGAGAGTCCAGTCCATAGTGGATCTAACATAATAGTGTGAGAGTCCAGTCCATAGTGGATCTAACATAATAGTGTGAGAGTCCAGTCCATAGTGGATCTAACATAATAGTGTGAGAGTCCAGTCCATAGTGGATTTAACATAATAGTGTGAGAGTCCAGTCCATAGTGGATCTAACATAATAGTGACAGTCCAGCCCATAGTGGATCTAACATAATAGTGTGAGAGTCCAGTCCATAGTGGATCTAACATAATAGTGACAGTCCAGTCCATAGTGGATCTAACATAATAGTGAGAGAGTCCAGTCCATAGTGGATCTAATATAATAGTGAGAGTCCAGTCCATAGTGAATCCAACATAATAGTGAGAGTCCAGTCCATAGTGTATCCAACTTAATAGTGAGAGTCCAGTCCATAGTGGATCTAACATAATAGTGTGAGAGTCCAGTCCATAGTGGATCTAACATAATAGTGTGAGAGTCCAGTCCATAGTGGATCTAACATAATAGTGAGAGTCCAGTCCATAGTGGATCTAACATAATAGTGTGAGAGTCCAGTCCATAGTGGATCTAACATAATAGTGTGAGAGTCCAGTCCATAGTGGATCTAACATAATAGTGTGAGAGTCCAGTCCATAGTGGATCTAACATAATAGTGACAGTCCAGCCCATAGTGGATCTAACATAATAGTGTGAGAGTCCAGTCCATAGTGGATCTAACATAATAGTGAGAGTCCAGTCCATAGTGTATCCAACTTAATAGTGAGAGTCCAGTCCATAGTGGATCTAACATCATAGTGAGAGAGTCCAGTCCATAGTGGATCTAACATAATAGTGAGAGTCCAGTCCTTAGAGACGTCCACAACTGATGCACAGATGAGTGGTCCACCTGGGTCCCGACTTTGACCAGCTAGTGCGTCATCTTTGGTCACCGAATCTGAACAGAAAAGAAACGGCAGATCAACTGGTCCAAAAGGGGGGTGAGTTTAAATGCTAGAGTATACAAATGAGTTTTAAGATGGGACTTAAATGCTTCTACTGAGGTAGCATCTCTAACTGTTACTGCTAGAACATTCCAGAGTACTGGAGCCCCAATAAAAAAACGCTCTACAGCCCACAGACTTTTTTTAGGATCTGGGAATCACTCATAAGCCGGAGTTCTTTAAACTCAGATTTCTCCCCGGGACATTTGGTACCATACAATCAGCAAGAAATGAAACGTTGGGACGTTTCATTGTCGTTTTTTAACGACTTCCTCCAGCCGTAAAGAAGCGAGAATAATTGTCGTTGGTGAGATCACTGAGGCGGAGAAGATCAATAGGACGTCGATACCTGTCACAGAGTCGCCCGGCCTTCTGAAAGACAGGCAACAACTCCGGAGTTATCGCTAACCGGCATCCAGCCTTCCCAGTTTGGACTTTTCCAGAAGGACAATGGCGGGTCTGAAGAACATTAACATTGTCAACAAGAACGTGGTCTTGGCTCTCTTGCATTTGTCTCCACTCCTTCCTTCCCTGCTTGCTTTCTGTGTCAATCAATCAATCAATCAATCAATCAATCAATCAATGTTTATTTATATAGCCCCAAATCACAAATGTCTCAAAGGACTGCACAAATCATTACGACTACGACATTCTCGGAAGAACCCACAAAAGGGCAAGGAAAACTCACACCCAGTGGGACGCCAGTGACAAGACTGATTATGTGAAACCTTGGAGAGGACCTCAGATGTGGGCAACCCCCCCCTTCTAGGGGACCGAAAGCAATGGATGTGGAGCGGGTCTAACATGATACTGTGAAAGTTCAATCCATAGTGGCTCCAACACAGCCGCGAGAGTTCAGTTCAAAGCGGATCCAAGACAGCAGCGAGAGTCCCGTCCACAGGAAACCATCTCAAGCGGAGGCGGATCAGCAGCGTAGAGATGTCCCCGAGCGGTCCATCCTGGGTCTCGACTCTGGACAGCCAGTACTTCAACCATGGTCATCGGACCGGACCCCCTCCGCAAGGGAGGGGGGGGGGCGTAGGAGAAAGAAAAGAAGCGGCAGATCAACTGGTCTAAAAAGGAGGTCTATTTAAAGGCTAGAGTATACAGATGAGTTTTAAGGTGAGACGCATTTTTCTCAGGTCCCCAGATTACATGTACCATGTTTATGTGTGCCATGCTATGTGAGGTTTTTTTTCCTCGGACTCAGTCTGGACCCCTCCTGAGGGTTGTGTATATATACATATATAATTGGATATTTAAATTTTGTGAAAGTTAAACTCCTACCATAATTATTTTCGTGACGACCTCCTTAAAGTGTTGTATTCGATCAGAAATATCAAGCAGCTAAAATGGGTCAGTGTGCAGATTTTGCATTTTCCCATCATGCATTGCAGGCACTTTAAATGGGTGCAATGGTGATTTATGTGCTGTGCTTGGACATGTTTTATAAAACACAGGATGTGTTGTGTGTGTGACCATGTTTGTCCACCGTTTGTGTGGGTTCAACAGGTTGTTTGTATTGGGTCGTATAAGTAAATGCTGTTCGGTGTACAATTCATGGTCATTGGCCCGCTTTGTTGACATGCACTTGTAGTTTGGATACTTGTGAGCTGATGCCGCAATACTCTGCTAAACACCAGAGAGCTAGCAGATGGCCTTTATGTCCCCGCGCGTCACTGATAATCATGATCATTATCTGTATCGACCCGCTTGCTCATGACAGCCTTTTGGCAGCGGCGTCAAGCCAGGTTACTTCCCGTCAAAACATGTGATGACCACACGGGTCAGTCCACGCTGGTAATGACGCCGCCGTCGCCACACAAACAAGAGGAGCCGCCGCCCCGCCGCGACTGATGGCGGTAATCAAGCGAGCAGCGGGTCAGACGGGCAGCAATCAGGGCCGGGCTCGGCACGGCTCAGCATGGCCTCCGGTCTCCCGGACCCCCGCTGAGTGCCATCTGCTCTGCATTTCATCCTAAAGTGCCTGAAGCCACCATCTGCCCGTCGGGGGCCACTTCTGAGGACTGACTCTCACTTTGTGACTTTCTCCCATGAGGACGGGCACACCTGTGAGTGTGCATTATCTTCATCACGCTCTACACCAGGGGTCTCCAACACGGTACACCAGGGGTCTCCAACACGGTGCCCGCGGGCACCAGGTCGCCTGTAAGGACCAGATGAGTCGCCCGCTGGCCTGTTCTAAAAATAGCTCAAATAGCAGCACTTACCAGTGAGCTGCCTCGATTTTTTAAATTGTATTTATTTACTAGCAAGCTGGTCTCGCTTTGCTGGACATTTTTAATTCTAAGAGAGACAAAACTCAAATAGGATTTGAAAATCCAAGAAAATATTTTAAAGACTTGGGCTTCACTTGTTTAAATAAATTCATTTATTTTTTTATACTTTGCTTCTTATAACTTTCAGAAAGACAATTTTAGGGAAAAAATACAACCGTAAAAAAGATTTTAGGATTTTTAAACACATATACCTTTTTAACTTTTAAATTCCTTCCTCTTCTTTCCTGATAATTTAAATCAATGTTCAAGTATTTTATTTTTATTTTTTATTGTAAAGAATAATAAATACATTTTCAATTTAATTCTTCATTTTAGCTTCTGTTTTTTCGACGAAGAATTTTTGTGAAAAATGTCTTCACACTTATTATGATTAAAATTCAAAAACAATATTCTGGCAAATCTAGAAAATCTGTAGAATCAAATTTAAATCTTATTTCAAAGTCTTTTTAATTTCTTTTTACATTTTTGTTCTGGAAAATCTAGAAGAAATAATGATTTGTCTTTTTTAGAAATATAACTTAGTCCAATTTGTTACATATTCTAACAAAGTGCAGATTGGATTTTAATCTATTTAAAACATGTCATCAAAATTTTAAAATTAATCTTAATCAGGAAAAATTACTAATGATGTTCCATAAATAATTTTTTTACATTTTTTTAAAAAGACTATTTGCAAATGTACACCACCTTTCTGCCTACATTGGTTGGGGTGATATGTCGCCCGTAAGGACCAGATGAGTCGCCCGCTGGCCTGTTCTAAAAATAGCTCAAATAGCAGCACTTACCAGTGAGCTGCATCTATTTTTCTAAATTGTATTTATTTACTAGCAAGCTGGTCTCGCTTTGCTGGACATTTTAGATTCTAAGAGAGACAAAACTCAAATATAATTTTTTTTATACTTTGCTTCTTATAACTTTTTATAAAGACAATTTTAGATAAAATATACAACCTTAAAAATGGTTTTAGGATTTTCAAACACATATAGCATTTTTCCTTTTTAAATTCCTTCCTCTTCTTTCCTGACAATTTAATTTTAATCATAAGTTTCAAGTTTTAATCATAAGTTTGAAGAAATATTTCACAAATATTGTTCGTCGAAAAAAACAGAAGCTAAAATGAAGAATTAAATTAGAATGTATTTATTATTCTTTAATAAATAAAAACAATACTTGAACCCAGGTTTTTTTGTTATTTATTAAAGAATAATAAATACATTTTAATTTAATTCTTCATTTTAGCTTCTGTTTTTTTTGACGAAGAATATTTGTGAAATATTTCTTCAAGCTTATTATGATTAAAATTTTAAAAGAATTATTCTGGCAAATCTAGAAAATCTGTAGAATCAAATTTAAGTCTTATTTCAAAGTTTTTGAATTATTTTACAATTTTTGTTCTGGAAAATCTAGAAGAAATAATGATTTGTCTTTGTTAGAAATATAGCTTGGTCCATTTTGTTATATATTCTAACAAAGTGCAGATTGGATTTTAACCTATTTAAAACATGTCATCAAAATTCTAAAATTAATATTAATCAGGAAAAATTACTAATGATGTTTCATAAATATTTTTTTTAATTTTTTCAAAAAGATTCGAATTAGCTAGTTTTTCTCCTTTTTTTCGGTAGACTTTTGAATTTTAAAGAGTCGAAATTGAAGATAAACTATGTTTCAAAATTTTATTTTAATATTTTTCCTATTTTCTTCGCTTTTAAACTGTTCAATTAAGTGTTATTTTTGTATCATTTATTCTCGACAAAAAAACTTCCGTAAAAGGAAAAAAAATATACGACGGAATGACGGACAGAAATACAATTTATTCGTGTATCAAACTGGTAGCCCTTGGCATTAATCGGTACCCAAGAATAGCTCTTGGTTTCAAAAAGGCTAAAATACATAAGTTAAATACGCTGTTGCCTGAGGGAAAACTGGGTAACAAATGACAAACTGACAAAGCTTAACCTGTTGGACTCTATAACAATCTACAAGGTTAGTACAATTAACTTATCTTTCTTCCCCTCCTTGTATCTGATTTCTTTTGTACGTCAAGATATCATTACAAAAATGTATTGTTGCATTTGAAACATGTTTTACTATAACAATCTACAAGGTTAATACAGTTGGCTTCTCTTTCTTCCCCTCCATGTATCTGCTTTCTTTTATATTTCAAATTATAATTACATGTATGTATTGTTGCATTTGACACATTTTGAAACCATTTATTTTACTATAACAATCTACAAGGTTAATATAGTTGGCTTCTCATTCTTCCCCTCTGTGTACCTGCTTTGTTTTATATTTCAAGATATCATTACAAAAATGTATTGTTGCATTTGAAACACATGTTTTACTATAACAATCTACAAGGTTAATAAGGTTTGCTTCTCTTTCTTCCCC
Organism: Nerophis ophidion; assembly: GCF_033978795.1. Taxonomy (NCBI): domain Eukaryota; kingdom Metazoa; phylum Chordata; class Actinopteri; order Syngnathiformes; family Syngnathidae; genus Nerophis; species Nerophis ophidion. The sequence goes on from NC_084625.1 coordinate 2,700,062, forward strand.
TCCATGTATCTGCTTTCTTTTATCTTTCAAATTATAATTACATGTATGTATTGTTGCATTTGAAATATTTTGAAACCATTTTTTTTACTATAACAATCTACAAGGTTAATATAGTTGGCTTCTCATTCTTCCCCTTCGTGTATCTGCTTTGTTTTATATTTCAAGATATCATTACAAAAATGTATTGTAGCATTTGAAATATTTTGAAACAGTTTTTTACTATAACAATCTACAAGGTTAATATAGTTGGCTTCTCATTCATCACCTCTGTGTATCTGCTTTGTTTTATATTTCAAGAGATCATTACAAAAATGTATAGTTGCATTTGAAACATTTTAAAAAACAGTTTTTTTTTACTATAACAATCTACAAGGTTAATACCGTTAACTTCTTCCCTCCATGTATCTGCTTTTTTTTATATTTACAGTTATCATTCCATATATGTATTGTTGCATTTGAAACACACAATTTTAACTATACAATTTTAACTACAAGGTTAATATAAATGGCTTCTCTTTCTTCCCCTCCATGTATCTGCATTCTTTTATATTTCAATTTATCGTTATATATATGTATCGTTGCATTCGAAACATTTTGAAACATTTTTTCTTTACTATAACAATCTACAAGGTTAATACAGTTAACTTCTTTTTCTTCCCCTCCATGTATCTGCTTTCTTTTTTATTTCAATTTATCGTTATATATATGTATCGTTGCATTCGAAACATTTTGAAACATTTTTTCTTTACTATAACAATCTACAAGGTTAATATTAATGGCTTCTCTTTCTTCCCCTCCATGTATCTGCATTCTTTTATATTTCAATGTATCGTTATATATATGTATCGTTGCATTCGAAACATTTTGAAACATTTTTTCTTTATATAACAATCTACAAGGTTAATACAGTTAACTTCTTTTTCTTCCCCTCCATGTATCTGCTTTCTTTTATATTTCAATTTATCGTTATATATATGTATCGTTGCATTCGAAACATTTTGAAACATTTTTTCTTTACTATAACAATCTTCAAGGTTAATACCGTTAACTTCTTCCCTCCATGTATCTGCTTTTTTTTATATTTCCAGTTATCATTCCATATATGTATTGTTGCATTTGAAACACACAATTTTAACTATAACAATCTACAAGGTTAATATAAATGGCTTCTCTTTCTTCCCCTCCATGTATCTGCATTCTTTTATATTTCAATTTATCGTTATATATATGTATCGTTGCATTCGAAACATTTTGAAACATTTTTTCTTTACTATAACAATCTACAAGGTTAATACAGTTAACTTCTTTTTCTTCCCCTCCATGTATCTGCTTTCTTTTTTATTTCAATTTATCGTTATATATATGTATCGTTGCATTCGAAACATTTTGAAACATTTTTTCTTTACTATAACAATCTACAAGGTTAATACAGTTAACTTCTTTTTCTTCCCCTCCATGTATCTGCTTTCTTTTTTATTTCAATTTATCGTTATATATATGTATCGTTGCATTCGAAACATTTTGAAACATTTTTTCTTTACTATAACAATCTACAAGGTTAATATTAATGGCTTCTCTTTCTTCCCCTCCATGTATCTGCATTCTTTTATATTTCAATGTATCGTTATATATATGTATCGTTGCATTCGAAACATTTTGAAACATTTTTTCTTTATATAACAATCTACAAGGTTAATACAGTTAACTTCTTTTTCTTCCCCTCCATGTATCTGCTTTCTTTTATATTTCAATTTATCGTTATATATATGTATCGTTGCATTCGAAACATTTTGAAACATTTTTTCTTTACTATAACAATCTTCAAGGTTAATACCGTTAACTTCTTCCCTCCATGTATCTGCTTTTTTTTATATTTCCAGTTATCATTCCATATATGTATTGTTGCATTTGAAACACACAATTTTAACTATAAC
>NC_084625.1:2709495-2719495 GCF_033978795.1 Nerophis ophidion
CGAAGCTTTTCGAAATGGCCGCGCCAGCGGTTACATTAAGCGGTCACGTCAAAATTGCAGCTCCGATAGGGCTTCCAGCGGCACACAAATTGAATGAATGACTAAATAAATGAAACATTTGTATGCCGAGATATTTGGAGCGATATAAATTGAAAAGAACGCAAATAGAGGGTTTTTTTTGTAACGAAGCTTTTCGAAATGGCCGCGCCAGCGGTTACATTAAGCGGTCATGTCAAAATTGCAGCTCCGATAAGGCTTCCAGCGGCACACAAATTGAATGAATGAGTATATAAATGAAACATTTGTATGCCGAGACATTTGGTGCGATATAAATTGAAAAGAACGCAAATAGAGGGTTTTTTTGTAACAAAGCTTTTCAAAATGGCCGCGCCAGCGGTTACATTAAGCGGTCATGTCAAAATTGCAGCTCCGTTAAGGCTTCCAGCAGCACACACATTGAATGAATGACTAAATAAATGAAACATTTATGTTTAGTGCGATATAAATTGAAAAGAACGCAAATAGAGTTTTTTTTTTGTAACGAAGCTTTTTGAAATGGCCGTGCCAGCGGTTACATTAAGCGGTCATGTGAAAATTGCATCTCCGATAAGGCTTCCAGCGGCACACAAATTGAATGAATGACTAAATAAATGAAACATTTATATTTAGTGCGATATAAATTGAAAAGAACGCAAATAGAGGGTTTTTTTTGTAACGAAGCTTTTCGAAATGGCCGCGCCAGTGGTTACATTAAGCGGTCACATCAAAATTGCAGCTCCGTTAAGGCTTCCAGCGGCACATAAATTGAATGAATGACTAAATAAATGAAAAATTTATATTTAGTGCGATATAAATTGAAAAGAACGCAAATAGAGGGTTTTTTTTGTAACGAAGCTTTTCGAAATGGCCGCGCCAGCGGTTACATTAAGCGGTCACGTCAAAATTACAGCACCGATAAGGCTTCCAGCGGCACACAAATTGAATGAATGACTAAATAAATGAAACATTTGTATGCTGAGACATTTGGTGCGATATAAATTGAAAAGAACTCAGAGGGTTTTTCTTTTGTAACAAAGCTTTTCGAAATGGCCGCGCCAGCGGTTACATTAAGCGGTCATGTCAAAATTGCATCTCCGATAAGACTTCCAGCGGCACACAAATTGAATGAATGACTAAATAAATGAAACATTTATATTTAGTGCGATATAAATTTAAAAGAACGCAAGTAGAGGGTTTTTTTTGTCACGAAGCTTTTCGAAATGGCCGCGCCAGCGGTTACATTAAGCGGTCACGTCAAAATTACAGCACCGATAGGGCTTCCAGTGGCACACAAATGGAATGAATGACTAAATAAATGAAACATCTGTATGCCGAGACATTCGGTGCGATATAAATTGAAAAGAACGCAAATAGAGGGTTTTTTTTGTTACGAAGCTTTTCAAAATGGCCGCGCCAGCGGTTACATTAAGCGGTCACGTCAAAATTGCAGCTCTGATAAGGCTTTCAGCGGCACACAAATTGAATGAATGACTAAATAAATGAAACATTTGTATGCCGAGACATTTGGTGCGATAATAAAATGAAAAGAACGCAAATATAGGTGTTTTTTTTGTAACGAAGCTTTTCAAAATGACCGCGCCAGCGGTTACATTAAGCGGTCACGTCAAAATTGCAGCTCCGATAAGGCTTCCAGCGGCACACAAATTGAATGAATGACTAAATAAATGAAACATTTATATTTAGTGCGATATAAATTGAAAAGAACGCAAATAGAGGGGTTTTTTTGTAACGAAGCTTTTCGAAATGGCCGCGCCAGCGGTTACATTAAGCGGTCACGTCAAAATTGCAGCACCGATAGGGCTTCCAGCGGCACACAAATTGAATGAATGACTAAATAAATGAAACATTTGTATGCCGAGACATTTGGTGCGATATAAATTGAAAATAACGCAAAGAGAGGGTTTTTTTTGTAACAAAGCTTTTCAAAATGGCCGCGCCAGCTGTTACATTAAGCGGTCACGTCAAAATTGCAGCACCGATAAGGCTTCCAGCGGCACACAAACTGAATGAATGACTAAATAAATGAAACATTTATATTTAGTGCGATATAAATTGAAAAGAACGCAAATAGAGGGTTTTTTTGTAACGAAGCTTTTCGAAATGGCCGCGCCAGCGGTTACATTAAGCGGTCACGCCAAAATTACAGCACCGATAAGGCTTCCAGCGGCACACAAATTGAATGAATGACTAAATAAATGAAACATTTGTATGCCGAGACATTTGGTGCGATATAAATTGAAAAGAACTCAGAGGGTTTTTCTTTTGTAACAAAGCTTTTCAAAATGGCCGCGCCAGCGGTTACATTAAGCGGTCACGTCAAAATTGCAGCACCGATAAGGCTTCCGGCGGCACACAAATTGAATGAATGACTAAATAAATGAAACATTTATATTTAGTGCGATATAAATTGAAAAGAACGCAAGTAGAGGGGTTTTTTGTAACGAAGCTTTTCGAAATGGTCGCGCCAGCGGTTACATTAAGCAGTCACGTCAAAATTGCAGCTCCGATAAGGCTTCCAGCGGCACAAAAATTGAATGAATGACTAAATAAATGAAACATTTATATTTAGTGCGATGCAAATAGAGGGTTTTTTTTGTAACGAAGCTTTTCAAAATGGCCGCGCCAGCGGTTACATTAAGCGGTCACGTCAAAATTGCAGCACCGATAAGGCTTCCAGCGGCACACAAATTGAATGAATGACTAAATAAATGAAACATTCATGTTTAGTGCGATATAAATTGAAAAGAACGCAAATAGAGTGTTTTTTTTGTAACAAAACTTTTCAAAATGGCCGCGCCAGCGGTTACATTAAGCGGTCATGTCAAAATTGCATCTCCGATAAGGCTTCCAGCGGCACACAAATTGAATGAATGACTAAATAAATGAAACATTTATATTTAGTGCGATATAAATTGAAAAGAACGCAAGTAGAGGGGTTTTTTGTAACGAAGCTTTTCGAAATGGCCGCGCCAGCGGTTACATTAAGCGGTCACGTCAAAATTGCAGCTCCGATAAGGCTTCCAGCGGCACACAAATTGAATGAATGACTAAATAAATGAAACATTTATATTTAGTGCGATATAAATGGAAAAGAACGCAAGTAGAGGGGTTTTTTGTAACGAAGCTTTTCGAAATGGCCGCGCCAGCGGTTACATTAAGCGGTCACGTCAAAATTGCAGCTCCGATAAGGCTTCTAGCGGCACACAAATTGAATGAATGACTAAATAAATGAAACATTTATATTTAGTGTGATGCAAATATAGGGTTTTTTTTGTAACAAAGCTTTTCAAAATGGCCGCGCCAGCGGTTACATTAAGAGGTCACGTCAAAATTGCAGCTCCGTTAAGGCTTCCAGCAGCACACACATTGAATGAATGACTAAATAAATGAAACATTTATGTTTAGTGCGATATAAATTGAAAAGAACGCAAATAGAGGGTTTTTTTGTAACGAAGCTTTTCGAAATGGCCGTGCCAGTGGTTACATCAAAATTGCATCTCCGAGAAGGCTTCCAGCGGCACGCAAATTGAATGAATGACTAAATAAATGAAATGTTTGTATGCCGAGACATTTGGTGCGATATAAATTGAAAAGAACTCAGAGGGTTTTTTTTGTAACGAAGCTTTTCGAAATGGCCGTGCCAGCGGTTACATTAAGCGGTCACGTTAAAATTACATCACTGATAGGGCTTCCAGCGGCACACAAATTGAATGAATGACTAAATAAATGAAACATTTATATTTAGTGCGATGCAAATAGAGGGTTTTTTTTTTGTTACGAACCTTTTCAAAATGGCCGCGCCAGCGGTTAGATTAAACGGTCACGTCAAAATTGCAGCTCTGATAAGGTTTCCAGCAGCACACACATTGAATGAATGACTAAATAAATGAAACATTCATGTTTAGTGCGATATAAATTGAAAAGAACGCAAATAGAGGGTTTTTTTTGTAACGAAGCTTTTCGAAATGGCCGCGCCAGCGGTTACATTAAGTGGTCACGTCAAAATTGCAGCTCTGATAAGGCTTCCAGCGGCACACAAATTGAATGAATGACTAAATAAATGAAACATTTATATTTAGTGTGATGCAAATAGAGGGTTTTTTTTGTAACGAAGCTTTTCAAAATGGCCGCGCCAGCGGTTACATTAAGCGGTCACGTCAAAATTGCAGCTCCGATAAGGCTTCCAGCGGCACGCAAATTGAATGAATGACTAAATGAATGAAACATTTATATTTAGTGCGATATAAATTGAAAAGAACGCAAATAGAGGGTTTTTTTTGTAACGAAGCTTTTCGAAATGGCCGTGCCAGCGGTTACATTAAGCGGTCATGTCAAAATTGCATCTCCGATAAGGCTTTCAGCGGCACACAAATTGAATGAATGACTAAATAAATGAAACATTTGTATGCCGAGATATTTGGTGCGATATAAATTGAAAAGAACGCAAATATGTTTTTTTTTGTAACAAAGCTTTTCAAAATGGCCGCGCCAGCAGTTACATTAAGCGGTCACGTCAAAATTGCAGCTCCGATAAGGCTTCCAGTGGCACACAAATTGAATGAATGACTAAATAAATGAAACATTTATATTTGGTGCGATATAAATTGAAAAGAACGCAAGTAGAGGGTTTTTTTGTAACGAAGCTTTTCGAAATGGCCGTGCCAGCGGTTACATTAAGCGGTCACGTCAAAATCGCATCTCCGATAAGGCTTCCAGCGGCACACAAATTGAATGAATAACTAAATAAATGAAACATTTATATTTAGTGCGATATAAATTGAAAAAAACGCAAATAGAGGGGTTTTTTTTGTAACAAAGCTTTTCGAAATGGCCGCGCCAGCGGTTACATTAAGCGGTCACGTCAAATTTGCAGCTCCGATAAGGCTTCCAGCGGCACACAAATTGAATGAATGACTAAATAAATGAAACATTTATATTTAGTGCGACGCAAATAGAGGGTTTTTTTGTAACAAAGCTTTTCGAAATGGCCGCGCCAGCGGTTACATTAAGCTGTCACGTCAAAATTGCAGCTCCGTTAAGGCTTCCAGCAGCACACACATTGAATGAATGACTAAATAAATGAAACATTTATGTTTAGTGCGATATAAATTGAAAAGAACGCAAATAGAGGGTTTTTTTTGTAACGAAGCTTTTCGAAATGACCGCGCCAGCGGTTACATTAAGCGGTCACGTCAAAATTACAGCACCGATAGGGCTTCCAGCGGCACACAAATTGAATGAATGACTAAATAAATGAAACATTTGTATGCCGAGATATTTGGAGCGATATAAATTGAAAAGAACGCAAATAGAGGGTTTTTTTTGTAACGAAGCTTTTCGAAATGGCCGCGCCAGCGGTTACATTAAGCGGTCACGTCAAATTTGCAGCTCCGATAAGGCTTCCAGCGGCACACAAATTGAATGAATGACTAAATAAATGAAACATTTATATTTAGTGCGATATAAATTGAAAAGAACGCAAATAGAGGGTTTTTTTTGTAATGAAGCTTTTCGAAATGGCCGTGCCAGCGGTTACATTAAGCGGTCACGTCAAAATTACAGCACCGATAGGGCTTCCAGCGGCACACAAATTGAATGAATGACTAAATAAATGAAACATTTGTATGCCGAGATATTTGGAGCGATATAAATTGAAAAGAACGCAAATAGAGGGTTTTTTTTGTAACGAAGCTTTTCGAAATGGCCGCGCCAGCGGTTACATTAAGCGGTCACGTCAAAATTGCAGCTCCGTTAAGGCTTCCAGCGGCACACAAATTGAATGAATGACTAAATAAATGAAACATTTATATTTAGTGCGATATAAATTGGAAAGAACGTAAATAGAGTGTTTTTTTTGTAACAAAACTTTTCAAAATGGCCGCGCCAGCGGTTACATTAAGCGGTCATGTCAAAATTGCATCTCCGATAAGGCTTCCAGCGGCACACAAATTGAATGAATGACTAAATAAATGAAACATTTATATTTAGTGTGATGCAAATAGAGGGTTTTTTTTGTAACGAAGCTTTTCAAAATGGCCGCGCCAGCGGTTACATTAAGCGGTCACGTCAAAATTGTAGCTCCGATAAGGCTTCCAGCGGCACACAAATTGAATGAATGACTAAATAAATGAAACATTTATATTTAGTGCGATATAAATTGAAAAGAATGCAAATATGGGTTTTTTTTTGTAACGAAGCTTTTCGAAATGGCCGCGCCAGCGGTTACATTAAGCGGTCACGTCAAAATTGCAGCTCCGATAAGGCTTCCAGCGGCACACAAATTGAATGAATGACTAAATAAATGAAACATTTATATTTAGTGCGATATAAATTGAAAATAACGCAAATAGAGGGTTTTTTTTGTAACAAAGCTTTTCAAAATTGCCGCGCCAGCGGTTACATTAAGCGGCCACGTCAAAATTGCAGCTCCGATAAGGCTTCCAGCGGCACACAAATTGAATGAATGACTAAATAAATGAAACATTTATATTTAGTGCGATATAAATTGAAAAGAATGCAAATATGGGTTTTTTTTTGTAATGAAGCTTTTCGAAATGGCCGCGCCAGCGGTTACATTAAGCGGTCACGTCAAAATTGCAGCTCCGATAAGGCTTTCAGCGGCACACAAATTGAATGAATAACTAAATAAATGAAACATTTATATTTAGTGCGATATAAATTGAAAAGAACGCAAATAGAGTTTTTTTTTGTAACGAAGCTTTTCGAAATGGCCGCGCCAGCGGTTACATTAAGCGGTCACGTCAAAATTGCAGCTCCGATAAGGCTTCCAGCGGCACACAAATTGAATGAATGACTAAATAAATGAAACATTTATATTTAGTGCGATGCAAATAGAGGGTTTTTTTTGTAACAAAGCTTTTCAAAATGGCCGCGCCAGCGGTTACATTAAGCGGTCACGTCAAAATTGCAGCTCCGTTAAGGCTTCCAGCAGCACACACATTGAATGAATGACTAAATAAATGAAACATTTATATTTAGTGGGATATAAATTGAAAAGAACGCAAATAGAGGGGTTTTTTTGTAACGAAGCTTTTCGAAATGGCCGCGCCAGCGGTTACATTAAGCGGTCACATCAAAATTGCAGCTCCGATAAGGCTTTCAGCGGCACACAAATTGAATGAATGACTAAATGAATGAAACATTTATATTTGCTGCCATGTAAATTGAAAAGAACGCAAATAGAGGTTTTTTTTGTGTTTCCGTAACTACAATGCTTGAAGGCCCAAGCATCCAAAGGTCCTTTATTTATTATTTTTACAGCCCCTATTTATGATTGTGGTTACTTCCTAAAGGAAGTGCAAGCATAACTGACTTCCTACCTTGTCTGATATCAGGCGGCGCAGGTGCGGAGCAGGTATTGAGCAGACGGAAGAGAGAAGTTGGTGTTGGAGCCAGGACGAGCTGACATGTGGGCACAGAAAAGGTAGGAACTGGCTGCTCTTTCATCTTTGTTAGCCGGGAGAAAAAGGACGGAAGCGTGATGATTTTTAAAAGGCGGGAGATGTATTACCTGCGGCACCTCCGTCAGCACAATTTATTGTTGCGTTTAAAGTGGAAGACGGGGAAAGTTGAAGTGAGGAGCAGAATAATTGTGCTCCGCCGCAATTTATCGGACATAATTTAGAGCGTGTGAGGCGGGAAGCGAGGAGAGGAATAAAAAGATTGAAGGCACTAATATTAAAGAGCTGATATGAAGCCTCTCATGTCTTCCAACATGGACTCTTGTAAAAGCAGCAAGTGATGGAAGCTGCTAGAAGAATGCTGCTCACCAGGAGAAGTTCAACCTCTAATAACAATCACTAAAATAACATTTATATTTATGTACTGTATTTTTTACAAGATATGAAACTTTTAATAATATATGTATTTTGCATACTTAATATTAACACTAGTATTTCTATTTAACATATTTTCCTATTTTTAACATACTGTATGTTTCACACTATTATATATATTAAAAATACTGTGTGTACTATATATATATATATATATATATATATATATATATATATATGCTGTATTTTTATTAACTCTGTGTGTGTGTATATGTGTCTATTTATCTATACATGCATCTCATTCATTTATACATACATCTAAACACACATACATAAACCTATATAGACACATTTACATACATCCATACACACATCTATGCACATATCTATACATATATTCAAACACACATCCATACATGCACCTACACACACATCTTTACATACATCTATATGTCACCGACATCCCACTGTGTGTGAGTTTTCCTTGCCCTTATGTGGGCTTACCGAGGATGTCGTAGTGGTTTGTGTTGTGGTTTGTGCAGCCCTTTGAGACACTAGTGATTTAGGTCTATATAAATAATCATTGATTGATTGATTGATCTATACAGCTATAGATACAACCATACACACATCTTTACATACAACCATACACACATCTATACACTCATCTATACACTCATCCATATACACATCTTTACATACATTAATACTCACATCTATACATACATCTATACATGCTTCTGTACATGCATCTATGCATGCATCTATACCTACATCTAAGCACACACCTATACACACACTTTTGCATACATCTATGCAGCTATACATACATCCATACACACATCTTTACATACATCCATACACACATCTATACACTCATCCATACATACATCTATACAGCTATACATCTATACATACAGCCATACACACATCTTTATATACATCCATACATACATCTATACATGCATCTAAACATCCATACATACATCAATACTCATATCTATACATACATTCATACACGCATCTATACACATATCTATACATACATCTATGCATACATCTATACATGCAGCTATACCTACATCCAAACATACACCTATACACACAATTTTACATCTATCCATACATACATCTATACATACATCCATACATGCATCTATACATCCATACATGCATCTATACATCCATACATGCATGAATACATACATCTATACATACACCCATAGATGCATCTATACATACATCCATACATACACCCATACATACATCTATACATACTTCTATACATACATCTATACATACATGCATCTATACATAAATCTATACATACATCTATACACACACCCATACATGCATCTATACATACATCTATACACACATCCATACATACATCCATACATGCATCTATACATAAATCTATACATACATCTATACACACATCCATACATACATCCATACATGCATCTATACATACATCTATACATACTTCTATACATACATCTATACATACATCCATACATGCATCTATACATACATTCATACACACACCCATACATGCATCTATACATACACCCATACATACATCTATACATACATACATCTATACATACATCCATACATGCATCCATACATAAATCCATACATAAATCTATACATAAATCTATACATACATCTATACATACATCTATACATACATCTATACATACATACATCTATACATACATCCATACATGCATATATACATCCATACATGCATCTATACATGCATCTATACATAAATCTATACATACATCCATACACACATCCATACATGCATCCATACATACATCTATACATACATCCATACATACATCCATACATGCATCTATACATACATTCATACACACACCCATACACGCATCCATACATGCATCCATACATGCATCCATACATGCATCCATACATACATCTATACATACATCTATACATACATCTATACATACATCTATACATACATCTATACATACATCTATACATACATCTATACATACATCTATACATACATCTATACACACACCCATACATGCATCCATACATACATCTATACATACATCTATACATACATCTATACATACATCTATACATACATCTATACATACATCTAT